>NC_080385.1:129643469-129765017 GCF_014773155.1 Arachis stenosperma | reverse complement strand
CTGGGCGTTAAATGCCCAAATGCTAGGCTTACTGGCGTTTGAACCCAGCAGCATCTTCCTCCAGGGTGTGCTATTTTTCTTCCTATTTTTCATTCTGTTTTGCTTTTTCAATGGATTTTGTGACTTCTTATGATCATCAACCTACAAAAACATAAAATAACAAAGAAACTATATAAATTATATCATTGGGTTGCCTCCCAACAAGCGCTTCTTTAATGTCAGTAGCTTGACAGAGGGCTCTCATGGAGCCTCAGAATGCTCAGAACCGTGTTGAACCTCCCAACACCAAACTTAGAGTTGAATGTGGGGGTTCAACACCAAACTTAGAGTGGTTGGTTGTGGCCTCCCAACACCAAACTTAGAGTTTGACTGTGGGGGCTCTGCTTGGCTCTGTTTTGAGAGAAGCTCTCATGCTTCTTCTCCATGATGATAGAGGGATGTCCTTGGGCTTTAAACACCAAGGATTCTTCATTTCACTTGAATGATCAACTCTCCTCTATCAACATCAATCACAGCTTTGCTGTGGCTAGGAAAGGTCTGCCAAGGATGATGGTTTCATCCATGCACTTCCCAGTCTCTAGGACTTGAAATCAGTAGGGATGTAATGGTCTTCAATCTTCACCAAAACATTCTCTACAAGTCCATGAGCTTGTTTTCTGAATTGTCTGCCATCTCTAATGAGATTCTTGCAGCTTGCACTCAAAGATTCCTAATTTCTCCATTACAGAGAGGGGCATGAGGTTTACACTTGACCCTAAGTCACACAAGGCCTTCTTGAAAGTCATGGTGCCTATGGTACAAGGTATAGAAAACTTCCCAGGATCCTGCCTCTTTTGAGGCAGTTTCTGCCTAGACAAGTCATCCAGTTCTTTGGTGAGCAAAGGTGGTTCATCCTCCCAAGTCTCATTTCCAAATAACTTGTCATTTAGCTTCATGATTGCTCCAAGATATTCAGCAACTTGCTCTTCAGTGACTACTCATCCTTCAGAGGAAGAATACTCATCAGAGCTCATGAATGGCGAAGTAAGTCCAATGGAATCTCTATGGTCTCATTTGAGCCTCAGATTTCCATTGTTCTCATTGAGGAACTCAGAGGAGATTGGTACACGCCCACTGAGGTCTTCCTCAGTGGCGTCCTCCTCTCTCTCTCTCTTCATATTCGGCCATGTCTATGGCTTTGCACTCTCCTTTGGATTTTCTCTGTATTACTTGGGAGAGTGCTAGGAGGGAGTTCAGTAACTTTCTTGCTCAGCTGTCCCACTTGTCCTTCCAAATCCTAATGGAGGACCTTGTTTCATTCATGAAAACTTTGAGTGGTTTTAATTAGATCAGAGACCATGGTTGCTAAGTCAGAGGGGTTCTGCTTAGGATTCTCTCTGTTGCTGAGAAGATGATGGAAAAGGTTTTGCCATTGTTAAACCTTTCTTCCACCATTATTATTGAAAACCTTGTTGAGGTCTCTCTTGATTCTTCCATGAGAGATTTGGTGATTTCTCCATGAAGAATTATAGGTGTTACCATAGGGTTCTCCTAGGTAATTCACCTCTTCCATTGAAGGGTTCTCAGGATCATAAGCTTCTTCCTTAGATGAAGCCTCCTTAGTATGCTTGGTGCATTTTGCATTCCAGACAGACTTTGAGAAATCAAATTGACTTGTGGGTCAATATTTTATTCTGAGCCAAAAGGCGTTCAGAGTGTCAATCTCAAGAACTCCTTTCTTCTGACTAGTCCCATTGTTCACAGGATTCCTTTCAGAAGTGTACATGAATTGGTTATTTGCAACCATTCAATGAGTTCTTGAGCCTCTGTAGGCGTCTTCTTCAGATAAGAGATCCTCCAGCAGAGCTATCCAAGGACATCTTGGATAGTTAGAGAGGACCATCATAGAAATACCTATGATGCTCCATTCAGAAAGCATGTCAGATGACATTTTCTGATAATTGTTTGTATCTTTCCCAAGCTTCATAGAGGGATTCCCATCCTTCTGTCTGAAGGTCTGGACTTCCACTCTAAGCTTACTCCATCTTGTGGTGGAAAGAACTTGCCAAGAAGGCATTGACTAGCTTTTCCCATGAGTCCAGGCTTTCTTTAGGTTGAGAGTCCAACCATATCCTAGCTCTGTCTCTTACAGCAAAAGGGAATAGCATCAGTATAGACCTCAGGGTCAACCCATTAGTCTTGACTGTGTCACAGATTTGCAAGAATTCAGCTAAAAACTGATGAGGATCTTCCATTGGAAGTCCATGGAACTTGCAATTCTGTTGTATTAGAGAAACTAATTGAGGTTTAAGCTCAAAGTTGTTTGCTCCAATGGCAGGGATAGAGATGCTTCTCCCATAGAAATCAGGAGTAGGTGCAGTAAAGTCACCCAGCACCTTCCTTGCATTGTTTACATTATTGTTGTTTTCGGCTGCCATGTCTTCTTCCTCTTTGAAGAATTCGGTCAGGTCCTCGAGTTGTGCTTTGGCTTCTCTTAGCTTTCTCTTCAAGGTCCTTTCGGGTTCAGGGTCAGCTTCAACAAGAATGCCTTTGTCTCTGCTCCTGCTCATATGAAAGAGAAGAGAACAAGAAATTATGGAATCCTCTATGTCACAGTATAGAGATTCCTTGAGGTGTCAGAGGAAGAAAAATAGAAGACAGAGGTAGAAAATTCGAACTTATTAAAGAAGATGAAGTTCGAATTTTGTATTAAGGAATAGTGTTAGTCCATAAACAGAAGGATGTGAGAAGAGGAGAAGTAATTTTTGAAAAATTAAGTAAGAGATTTTGAAAACATTTTTGAAAAACACTAATTGATTTTCGAAAATAAAAGAAATCAAGTGATCTTTTTTTTTTTGAAAAAGATTTTTGAAATTAGAAATTAAAAAGATTTGATTGAAAACTTATTTTGAAAAAGATGTGATTGAGAAAATATGATTGAAAAGATATGAATTGAAAACAATTTTAAAAAGATATGATTTGAAAAACATTTTAAAAAGATATGATTTGAAAACAATTTTAAAAGATATGATTTTAAAAATTAATGACTTGCCTAACAAGAAAAGATATGATTCAAACATAAAACCTTCCTCAACAGAAAAGGCAAAAAATGTTCAATCAAATCATTAATTGTTAGTAAGTATCTTTGAAAAAGGAAAGAAATTAATTTTGAAAACATTTGATTGAAAAGATATGATTTGAAAAAGATTTGATTTTGAAAAACTTTGAAAACTTGAAAAAAAATTGATTTTGAAAACAAAATCTTCCCCCTAGCACCATCCTGGCGTTAAAACGCCCAGAATGGTGCAATTTCTGGCGTTAACGCCCAAACTACTTCCCTTTTGGGCGTTAAACGCCCAGCCAGGCACCCTGGCTGGCATTTAAACGCCAGTCTGTCTTCTTCACTGGGCATTTTTGAATGCTCAGCTTTTTCTGTGTGATTCCTCTGCAGTGTGTTCTGAATCTTCAATTCTCTGTATTATTGACTTGAAAAGACACAATTTAAAAATATTTTTGGATTTTTAATAATGAGGAATAATCAAAATGCAACTAAAATCAAATAACAATGCATGCAAGACACCAAACTTAGCAGTTTGTATACTACTGACACTAACAAGATGAGAATGCACATGAGAAACAACAAAACACTCAAGTCAATAAAATTCAAAGATCAAAACAAGGAAATCATCAAGAACAACTTGAAGATTAATGAAGACACATGCATAAATTCGAAAAATGCAAGAAGAACAGAAACATGCAATTGACACTCAACTTAAGATGAGACTCTAACAAGACATATTTTTGGATTTTATGATTTTGTAATTTTTTTTGTGCTTTTTTCGAAAATTAAGTGAAAAGGAAAATAAAGGTATCAAAATTCTTAATGAGAATTCCAGGAATCATGCAATGTTAGTCTAAAGCTTTAGTCTAAAGGAATTAGACATAGCTAGCCAAGCTTCAGCAGGACATTGCATTCAAGAGCTAAATTGATGAGAATCAATCAGCTTTGGTGATGATAAGAACATCACCTTGAAACACTAGAATTCATTCTTAAGAACTCTGAAAAAAATAATACCTAATCTAAGCAACAAGATGAACCGTCAGTTGTCCATACACAAGAACAATCCCCGGCAACGGCGCCAAAAACTTGGCGCACGAAATTGTGATCACTACAACTTCGCACAACTAACCAGCAAGTGCACTGGGTCGTCCAAGTAATACCTTACGTGAGTAAGGGTCGATCCCACGGAGATTGGTGGTATGAAGCAAGCTATGGTCATCTTGTAAATCTTAGTCAGGCAGACTCAAATGGATATGGTGATGAACGAAAATAATATAAAGATAGAGATAGAGATACTTATGTATATCATTGGTGTAAGAGCTTCAGACAAGTGTATGAAGATGCCTTCCCTTCCGTCTCTCTGCTTTTCTACTGCCTTCATCCAATCCTTCTTACTCCTTTCCATGGCAAGCTCGTGTAGGGTTTCACTGTTGTCAGCAGCTACCTCCCATCCGCGCAGTGAAAGCTAATGCACGCACTCTGTCACAGTACTGCCAATCACCGGTTTGGTTCCCTCCCCTACCGGAATAGAATCACTCTTTTGCGTCTGTCACTAACGCCCAGTAGGTTACAGGTTTGAAGCACGTCACAGTCATTCAATCATTGAATCCTACTCAGAATACCACAGACAAGGTTAGACCTTCCGGATTCTCTTGAATGCCGCCATCAGTTCTTGCCTATACCACGAAGACTCTGATCTCACGGAATGGCTGGCTCGTTGTCAGGCGAGCACTCGGTTGTCAGGCGATCAACCATGCATCGTGCAATCAGGAATCCAAGAGATATTCACTAAGCTTCAGATGCTTGTAGAACAAGAATGGTTGTCAGTCACCTTGTTCATGGGTGAGAATGGTGATGGGCGTCAATCATCACCTTCATCATGTTGAAGAACAAGTGATATCTTGGTAAAAGAACAAGCAGAATTGAATAGAAGAACAATAGTAATTGCATTAATACTCGAGGTACAGCAGAGCTCCACACCTTAATCTATGGTGTGTAGAAACTCCACCGTTGAAAATACATAAGCATAGGGTCTAGGCATGGCCGAATGGCCAGCCTCCCAAAGTGATCAAAAGATCTAAAGAAAAAGGTTCCAAAGATCAGAAGATGAAAATACAATAGTAAAAGGTCCTACTTATAGAAAACTAGTAACCTAGGGTGTACAGAGATGAGTAAATGACATAAAAATCCACTTCCGGGCCCACTTGGTGTGTGCTTGGGCTGAGCAATGAAGTAATTTTCGTGTAGAGACTCTCATTGGCGTTTAACTCCCATTTTGGTGCCAGTTTGGGCGTTTAACTCCCATTTAGGTGCCAGTTCCGGCGTTTAACGCTGGGATTTCTGTAGGTGACTTTGAACGCCGGTTTGGGCCATCAAATCTTGGGCAAAGTATGGACTATTATATATTGCTGGAAAGCCCAGGATGTCTACTTTCCAACGCCGTTGCGAGCGCGCCAATTGGGCTTCTGTAGCTCCAGAAAATCCACTTCGAGTGCAGGGAGGTCAGAATCCAACAGCATCTGCAGTCCTTTTCAGTCTCTGGATCAGATTTTTGCTCAGGACCCTCAATTTCAGTCAGAAAATACCTGAAATCACAGAAAAACACACAAACTCATAGTAAAGTCCAGAAAAGTGATTTTTAATTAAAAACTAATAAAAATATACTAAAAACTAACTAAAAGATACTAAAAACATACTAAAAACAATGCCAAAAAGCATACAAATTATCCGCTCATCAGTGGGCAATATAGAACGTCCAATGAAGTCCAGCCAGCCTCTGGCTACTGGTTTGAGATCTTCTCTCTTGAGTTGATTTGGGACACCCGTGGTGGTGGTGGTCCACCTAGCTCCAGGGATGCATATATCCTCTAGAATCTTGTCCAGGCCCTTGTTTGTTCTCATCATTCTCCTATTAAAGGAGTCTGGGTCATCTTTCAGCTGAGGCAGCTTAAAGATCTCCCTGATTTTGTCAGGGTGGATGTGAACAATCTTTCCTCTGACCAAGGTCCGATAGTCATAGAGGGCAGTTCCAGATATTCTCTGCCTGTCTGTTTGCCACAGATTAGCGTAGAACTCTTGAACCATATTCCTTCCCACTTTTGTTTCAGGATTAGCTAGGATTTCCCAGTTCCTGTTTCGAATTTGCTCTTGGATCTCCAGATATTCATCTTCTTTCAGATCGAATTTGACTTTCGGGATCACTGATCTTAGACCCATTATTTTGTAGTAATGGTCTGAATGTTCTTTGGTTAAGAACTTCCCTTAATTCCAAAGTGGTTTTGGAATATTCTCTTTCTTGCCTCTTGGAGTGGGTTATTTTCCTTTAGGAGCCATGATCTTAGTGGGTATGGTTTAGTGATCACGGATAAACACACCAAACTTAGAGGTTTGCTTATTCTCAAGCAAAAGAAAAGAAAGGAGAGGGATAGAAGGAGAGCTAGTGTTGAATGGTGGATGAGAGGAGGGAGGCCGAATGTGGATTTAAAGGGAGGGGGTGGGTTTTCGAAAATATTGAAGAAAGATAAGATAGAAGATATGATTTATAAAAGATAAATATGATAAGAAAAAGATATAATTTAAAATAAAAAATTGTGAATGATATTTGAAAAAGATAAATCTGAATTTTTATTTTGAAAAAGATTTTAAAAGATAATTGAGTTTTGAAAAATTTGAAAAAGAGTTGGATTGGATTGGAAAAAGATTTGTGTTTATGGATTAAGATACATTTGATATTTTTGAAAAAGGGTTTTTAGAAATTAGGATTAAAATTTTTGGAATTAAAGGATGAGAATTTGTAACATGTTTATGCAAGAAATCATGAATTGGAACATAAAAATTAAAAAAAATTGAAGTAAAAACGAATTTACGTCCTCCCCACCATCCTGGCGTTAAACGCCTAAACGCTGCATGTTTTGGGCGTTTAACGCCCATGTGCAGCTTCTCCTGGGCGTTCAACGCCCAGCTATTGCTTCTTTCTGGCGTTGAACGCCAGGAACTCCTTTGTCATTGGGCATTTTTCTGAACGCCCAGGACGCTGTAAATCTGGCGTTGAACGCCCAGTAGGTGCTTCTTTTGGGTGTTCAACGCCCAAAACAGCTTTTACTGGCTTTTTCGCACCAGTGAGCTTCCTTTTTGCTGTTTTATCCTCTAAATCCTTCTGTAACTTTGTGAACTTAAGCAATTGCTATTTTACCTTGAAGATAATTGACATATACTTGTAAAGATCAATTAATTAACAAATAAGCTTTGTAAATGGCTGGGTTGCCTCCCAGCAAGCGCTTCTTTATTGTCTTTAGCTGGACTATTACTGAGCTCTAATTAAGTCTCAGTTTTGAGCATTCTTGCTCAAAATTGCTTTCAAGATAATGTTTAACTCTCTATCCATTAACAATGAACTTTTTGTTAGAATCATTATCCTGAAGCTCCACGTATCCATATGGTGACACACTTGTAATCACATATGGACCCCTCCACCGGGATTTCAATTTCTCGGGGAATAATCTGAGCTTAGAGTTAAATAGCAGAACTTTCTGCCCTGGCTCAAAGACTCTGGATGATAATTTCTTATCATGCCATCTTTTTGCTTTCTCTTTGTAAATTTTTGCATTTTCGAAAGCATTGAGTCTGAATTCCTCTAGCTCTTTTAACTGGAGCAATCGTTTTTCTCCAGCTAACTTGCCATCAAGGTTTAGGAATCTGGTTGGCCAATAGGCCTTGTGTTCCAGTTCCACTGGCAAGTGACAGGCTTTTCCATACATCAGCTGGTATGGAAAAGTTCCTATAGGTGTCTTGAATGCTATTCTGTATGCCCACAGAGCATCATCCAAACTTCTTGTCCAATCCCTTCTACGGTTAATCATAGTCTGTTCCAGAATTCTTTTAAGTTCTCTATTAGAGACTCAGCTTGCCCATATGTCTGTGGATGATATGGAGTGGCCACCCTATGGCTAACTCCATATCTAACCAAAGCAGAGTAAAGCTGTTTATTGCAGAAATGAGTGCCCCCATCACTGATTAGTACTCTAGGGATACCAAATCTGCTGAAGATGTGTTTCTGGAGGAATTTCAGCACTGTCTTAGTATCATTAGTGGGTGTTGCTATAGCTTTTACCCATTTGGATACATAATCCACTGCCACCAGAATATAAGTGTTTGAGTATGATGGTGGGAATGGCCCCATGAAGTCAATACCCCATACATCAAACAACTCAATCTCCAAGATCCCTTGTTGAGGTATGGCATAACTGTGAGGCAGATTGCTAGATCTTTGGCAACTGTCACAATTAAGTACAAACACTCGGGAGTCTTTATAGAGAGTAGGCCAGTAGAAGCCACATTGGAGGACTTTTGTGGCTGTTTGCTCACTTCCAAAATGTCCTCCATACTGTGATCCATGGCAGTGCCAGAGGATCTTCTGTGTTTCTTCTTTAGGCACACATCTACGGATTACTCCGTCTGCACATCTCTTGAAGAGATATGGTTCATCCCAAAGATATTACTTTGCATCCGTGATCAATTTCTTTGTTTGCTGCCTACTGTACTCTTTGGGTATGAATCTTACTACCTTGTAGTTTACAATGTCTACAAACCTTGGCACCTCCTGGATGGCAAAGAGTTGCTCATCCGGAAAGTTTTCAGAGATCTCAGTAAGAGGGAGGGACTCCCCTTCTACTAGTTCTATTCGGGACAGGTGATCTGCTACTTGATTCTCTGTCCCTTTTCTGTCTCATATTTCTATTGTCTTTCTCATGTGTATATATCCACCAGCTGAGTGGTCTAGAGAAATCTGAGCTCTTTCTGTAAGCCCATAGTAGAAGATGTCTAACTGCACCCACTCTGAAAACATTTCAGAGGGGCATTTTTTTAGCATCTTTCTGTATCTCTCCCAGGCATCATAAAGGGATTCATTATCTCCTTGTTTGAAGCCTTGGATGCTCAACATTAGCTGTGTCATCCGTTTTGGAAGAAAATAGTGATTCAGAAATTTTTCTGACAGCTGTTTCCATGTCTTTATGTTGTCCTTAGGTTGGTTATTTAACCACCTCTTAGCTTGGTCCTTTACAGCAAATGGAAACAGTAATAATCTGTAGACATCCTGATCTACTTTCTTATCATGTACTGTATCAGCAATTTGTAAAAATTGTGCCAGAAACTCTGTAGGTTCTTCCTGTGGAAGACCGGAATACTGGCAACTTTGCTGCACCATGATAATGAGCTGAGCATTCAACTCAAAACTACTGACTCCAATGGAGGGTATACAGATACTATTCCCATATGAAGCAGTACTGGGGTTAGCATATGACCCCAGAGTCCTTCTGGACTGTTCATTTCCACTTAGGTTCATGTTGGAGTAAAGGAGATAATGTGGATTAAAATTTTTTTTTGAATATCGGAAATTAAAAGGAAGATAAAATAAAATAAATGAAAAATTAAATAAAAATTTGAAAATTAGAAAACCAAATAAAATAAAAAAATTGAAAACGAAAATAATTAATTAATTGAAAAGATTTGAAAAATTTTGGATATAATTTTCGAAAATCGAAGAGAGAGAAAAAGTGGTTAGGAAGTTTTGAAAAAGATATGATTTTAAAAAATTTGACCAAGTCAACCAAAAGGATTTGAAAATAATGAATAATTAAAGGAAAATATATTTTTTTGATTTTTTGAAATTTTGTGATGAAAGTGAAAAACAAACAAAAGACACAAGACTTAAAAATTTTTAGATCTAATGCTCCTTGTTTTCAAAAATTTTGGAGGAAAAACACTAAGGAACACCAAACTTAAAAATTTTAAGATCAAAACACAAGGAAGACTCAAGAACAACAAAAACAAAAGAAAGAACACCAAACTTAAAATTTTTAGAAAATCACAATAAAATTTTCGAAAATTAAAGAAAGATTAACAAGAAAACACCAAACTTAAAGTTTGGCACAAGATTTAATCAAAGAAAAATTATTTTTGAAAAAAAGTTTTAAAAGGAAGATATCCAATTGCCAAGAACATAAGCCAACGCTCTAGCCAACTGAGCTATAAATGTAACGTGTTTTAATATTGTATATAAAAAATATATTTTTTGAAACTAATATTTTGAAAAAGCACAAGGAAAACACAAAAAATACACAAAATAGAAAAAACCAAAGATCAAACAAGAAAATTAGACAAGAACAATTTGAAGATCAAGGAAAAATAAAGAACATGCAACTCGAAAATTTAAAGGAAAATATAAAATATGCAATCGACACCAAACTTAAAATATAAAACTAAACTCACATAAAAATTAAAAATTAATAAGGAAAAAATAATATTTTTGAAAACATTTTGAAAAGAAAATAAAGGACTCAGATTTAATGACTCTATAGCATCAAAAATAAATTATTCCTAATCTAAGTAACAAAATAAACCTTTAGTTGTCCAAACTCGAACAATCCCCGGCAACGGCGCCAAAAACTTGGTGCACGGAATTGTAATCACTTATCTCAAATTTCAATTCCGGTACAACTAACAAGCAAGTGCACTGGGTCGTCCAAGTAATACCTTACGTGAGTAAGGGTTGATCTCACGGAGATTGTTGGCTTGAAGCAATCTATGGCTATCTTGTTATTCTTAGTCAGGATACCAATTATGATTATCAGTTGACTTGCAAATGAACAAGAGGACATGGATTCAATAATACAAAGTTGGAATAAAAATAGTGAATGATGTTGAAAAATTCGAATTACTTATTATGCAATAATGGAGAATATGTTGGAGTTTTAGAGATGCTTTGTCTTCTGAATTCGTGTAACATAATACTTCCTCAATTTCAAAAGTTCAAAGTTCCTTCCATGGCAAGCTGTGTGTAGGGCGTCACCGTTGTCAATGGCTACTTCCCATCCTCTCAGTGAAAATGGTCCAAATGCTCTGTCACAGCACGGCTAATCATCTATTGGTTCTCGATCATGTCGGAATAGAATCCATTGATTCTTTTGTGTTTGTCATCACGCCCAACAATCGCGAGTTTGAAGCTCGTCACAGCCATTCAATCCTTGAATCCTACTCAGAATACCACAGACAAGGTTTAGACTTTCCGAATTCTCATGAATGCCGCCATCAATTCTAGCTTATACTACGAAGATTCTGATTAAGAAATCTAAGAGATACTCATTCAATCTGATATAGAACGGAGGTGGTTGTCAGGAACACGTTCGTGGATTGAGGAAGGTGATGAGTGTCACGGATCATCACCTTCTTCATAATGAAGCGCAAATGAACATCTTAGATAGGAACAAGCATGTTTGAATGGAAAACAGAAATAATTGCATTAATCCATCGAGACACTGCAGAGCTCCTCACCCCCAACAATGGAGTTTAGAGACTCATGCCGTCAAAGATTATAAAATTCATATCTAAAAATGTCATGAGATACAAAATAATTCTCTAATAGTTGTTTAAATACTAAACTAGTAACCTAGGTTTACAAAAAATGAGTAAACTAAAATGGATAGTGCAGAAATCCACTTCTGGGGCCCACTTGGTGTGTGCTGGGGCTGAGACTTAAGCTTCTCACGTGCATGGGCTATTTCTGGAGTTGAACGCCAGGTTGTAACCTGTTTCTGGCGTTGAACTCCAACTTGTAACCTGTTTCTAGCGCTGAACGCCAGACTGCAACATGGAACTGGCGTTGAACACCAGTTTACGTCATCTATCGTCGTGCAATGTATGGATTATTATATATTTCTGGAAATCCCTAGATGTCTACTTTCCAACCCATTTGAGACCGCGCCAATGGGACTCCTGTAGCTTCAAAAAATCCATTCCGAGTACAGGAAGGTCAGAATCCAACAGCATCTGCAGTCCTTTTTCAGCCTAAATCAGATTTTTGCTCAGCTCCCTCAATTTCAGCTAGAAAATACCTGAAATCACAAAAAAACACACAAACTCATAGTAATGTCCAGAAATATGATTTTTGCCTAAAAACTAATAAAAATCTACTAAAAACTAACTAAAACATACTAAAATCTACATGAAATTACCCCCAAAAAGCGTATAAAATATCCGCTCATCACATATCTTTTTCAAAATTTTCGAAAACCCACCCCCCTTTATATCCATGTTCGGCCTCCCTCCTCTCCTCCACAATTCGAAATTGGCTCTCCTTCTATCCCTCTCCTTTCCTTTCTTTTGCTTGAGGACAAGCAAACATCTAACTTTGGTGTGTTTATCCGTGATCACTAAACCAATACCCACTAAGATCATTACTCCTAAGGGAAGACAAACCACTCCAAGAGGCAAGAAAGAGAATATTTCAAAACCACTTTGGAATCAAAGGAAGTTCTTAACCAAAGAACATTCAGACCATTACTACAAAATAATGGGTATAAGGTCAGTGATCTCGGAAGTTAAATTCGATCTGAAAGAAGACGAATATCCAGAGATCCAAGAGCAAATTCAAAACAGGAGCTGGAAAATCCTAGCTAATCTTGAAACAAAGGTGGGAAGAAATATGGTTCAGAAATTCTATTCTAATCTGTGACAAACAGACAGGCAAAGAATAGCTGGAACTGCCTTCTATGACTATCGGACTTTGGTCAGAGGGAAGATTGTTCACATCCACCCTAACAAAATCAGGGAGATCTTTAAGCTACCTCAGCTGAAAGATGACCCAGACTCCTTTAATAGGAGAATGATGAGAACAAATAAGGGTTTGGACAAAATTCTAGAGGACATATGCCTTCCTGGAACCAAGTGGACAACCAGCACAAAGGGTGTCCCAAATCAACTCAAGAGAGAAGATCTCAAACCAGTCACCAGAGGCTGGCTGGACTTCATTGGGCGTTCTATACTACCCACTAGCAACCGCTCTGAAGTCACCATCAAAAGAGCAGTAATGATCCATTGCATTATGTTGGGAAAAGAAGTGGAAGTTCATCAGTTGATTTCTTGTGAACTTTACACAATTGCAAACAAGAACTCCAAAGATGCCAAATTGGCTTATCCAAGCTTAATCTCTATGCTATGTAAAGATGCTGGGGTGAAGATGGGAGTAACTGAGTATATCTCAGTTGAGCGACCAATCACCGAAAAATCAATGTAAGGACAACTAGTGCAGGACGACCCCATCAAGAGGAAAGCACAGGAGTTCCTCCCGGAAATCCCTCAAATTAAATACTGGGAGTGTTTTGAAGCATCTGTCACCAAGTTGCAAGAAGCTATGGGGCAACTAAAGGAAGAACAGAAAAATCAAAATAGCATGCTTTGCAAACTGCTTAGGGAACAAGAAGAGCAAGGGAATGAACTGAAGCAACTGAAGCGTCAGAAGCTATCTCTTGAAGGGCCAAGCACCCCACAGATTAAAGGAGCATCCACCTCCCAAAATAAAGGTTGTTGAGTCCTAATATTAGCCTTAACTCTGTGATAGTTGTTCTTATTAGGAATTTACCTTAGAAGTTATATATGAGTAGTAGTAATTAGTATATCTATTTTGATTTTATCTCCAATTAAGCTATAATTTATTTTTCTCATCATCATCAAACATAAATAAAATAGCAGATTTTTATAATAAGGAGGCAATATTTTTTCAAGTTTTTAATAAGGAAAATTCTAATTATTTATATGTGGTGGCAATACTTTTTGTCTTCTGAATGAATGTCTGAATAGTGCATATTTTTTATATTGAATTTTATGAATGTTAAAATTGTTGGCTCTTGAAAGAATGATGAACAAGAGAAATGTTATTGATGATCTAAAAAATCATGAAATTGATTCTTGAAGCAAGAAAAAGCAGTGAAAAAAAAAGAGAGAAGGAGAAGTAGAAAAAGCCAATAGCCCTTTAAACCAAAAGGCAAGGGTAAAAAGGATCCAACGCTTTGAGCATCAATGGATAGGAGGGCTGATGAGCGGAAATTTATACGCTTTTTGGTATTATTTTTAGATAGTTTTTAGTATAATCTAGCTACTTTTAGGGATGTTTTCATTAGTTTTTATGCTAAATTCACATTTCTAGACTTTACTATGAGTTTGTGTGTTTTTCTGTGATTTCAGGTATTTTCTAGCTGAAATTGAGGGACCTGAGCAAAACTCTGATAAAAGGTTAACAAAGGACTGCTGATGCTGTTGGAATCTGACCTCCTTGCACTCGAAATGGATTTTCTGGAGCTACAGAACTTTAAATGGCGCGCTCTCAACGGCGTTGGAAAGTAGACATTCAGAGATTTCCAGTAATATATAATAGTTCATACTTTATTCGTGATTAGATGACGTAAACTGGCGCTCAACGCCAGTTCCATGCTGCATTCTGGAGTCAAACGCCAGAAACACGTCACGAACCAGAGTTGAACGTGAAAAACACGTTACAACTTGGCGTTCAACTCCAAAAGAAGCCTCTGCACGTGTAAAGCTCGAGCTCAGCCCAAGCACACACCAAGTGGGCCCCGGAAGTGGATTTCTGCATCAATTACTTACTTCTGTAAACCCTAGTAGCTAGTCTAGTATAAATAGGACATTTTTATTATTGTATTTGATGTCTTTGACCATTCGGTCTTTTTGACCATGTTACATCTTTGGTCTCAGTTTTATTCTATTATTCATCTTAGGAGGCTATTGATCACGTTTATGGGGGCTGGCCATTCGGCCATGCCTGAACCACCATCACTTATGTATTTTCAACGGTGGAGTTTCTACACACCATAGATTAAGGGTGTGGAGCTCTGCTGTAGCTCAAGTTTTAATGCAATTACTACTATTTTCTATTCAATTCAGTTTATTCCTGTTCTAAGATATTTGTTACACTTCAACATGATGAATGTGATTATCCGTGACACTCATCATCATTCTCACCTATGAACGCGTGACTGACAACCACTTCCGTTCTACCTTAAATCGGGCGCATATCTCTTGGATTCCTTAATCAGATTCTTCGTGGTATAAGTGATGAGCGGATAATTTGTATGCTTTTTGGCATTGTTTTTAGTATGTTTTTAGTATCTTTTAGTTAGTTTCTAGTATATTTTTATTAGTTTTTAATTAAAATTCACTTTTCTGGACTTTACTATGAGTTTGTGTGTTTTTCTGTGATTTCAGGTATTTTCTGGCTGAAATTGAGGGTCCTGAGCAAAAATCTGATCCAGAGACTGAAAAGGACTGCAGATGCTGTTGGATTCTGACCTCCCTGCACTCGAAGTAGATTTTCTGGAGCTACAGAAGCCCAATTGGCGCGCTCTCAACGGCATTGGAAAGTAGACATCCTGGGCTTTCCAGCAATATATAATAGTCCATACTTTGCCCAAGATTTGATGGCCCAAACCGGCGCTCAAAGCCACCTACAGAAATTCCAGCGTTAAACGCCGGAACTGGCATAAAATTTGGAGTTAAACGCCCAAACTGGCATGAAAGCTGGCGTTTAACTCCAGAAAAGGTCTCTACACGAAATTCCTTCATTGCTCAGCCCAAGCACACACCAAGTGGGCCCGGAAGTGGATTTTTATGTCATTTACTCATTTCTGTAAACCTTAGGACACTAGTTTACTATTAATAGGATCTTTTGACATTGTATCCGCACCTGATGACCTCACAACATTTCTTACACGTTTCTTTCCACAGTATGAGCCTCTAAACTCCATGGTTGGGGGTGAGGAGCTCTGCTGTGTCTTGATGGATTAATGCAATTACTACTGTTTCTTATTCAATCATGCTTGCTTCCATTCTAAGATATCACTTGCTCTTAACCCGGATGAATGTGATGATCCGTGACACTCATCATATTCTCAACTATGAACGTGTGACTGACAACCACCTCCGTTCTATCTTAGATTAAGTAGATATCTCTTGGGTTCTTTAATCAGAATCTTCGTGGTATAAGCTAGAACTGATGGCGGCATTCAAGAGAATCCGGAAGGTATAAACCTTGTCTGTGGTATTCTGAGTAGGATTCAATGATTGAATGACCGTGACGTGCTTCAATCTCCTGAGGGCGGGGCGTTAGTGACAGACGCAAAAGAATCACTGGATTCTATTCCGGCCTGATTGAGAACCGACAGATGAATTCCGCTATGCTGTGACAGAGCATATGCAATCGCTTTCACTGAGAGGATGGGAGGTAGCCACTGACAACGGTGAAACCCTACACACAGCTTGCCATGGAAGGAGACTTGCGTGTTTGATGAAGAAGACAGTAGGAAAGCAGAGATTCAGAAGATGGAGCATCTCCAAACCTCAACCTATTCTCCATTACTGCAAAACAAGTACCTTTTTCATGTTCTTTTGCTTTTTACAATCAATCCTGATAATTTCTGACATCCTGACTAAGATTTACAAGATAACCATAGCTTGCTTCAAGCCGAAAATCTCCGTGGGATCGACCCTTGCTCACGCAAGGTATTACTTGGACGACCCAGTGCACTTGCTGGTTAGTTGTGCAGGATTGCAAAAGTGTTATTGCAATTTCGTGCACCAAGTTTTTGGCGCCGTTGCCGGGGATTGTTCGAGTTTGGACAACTGACGGTTTATCTTGTTTCTTAGATTAGGACTGTTTTATTTTTGTTGGTTTAGAGTCTTTTAGTTGAGTCTAGTTTCATATTTTAAGTTTGGTGTCAATTGCATGCTTTTGTTTTTCTTTTAGTTTTTCGAATTTGCATGTCCTTAGTTTCTTTTTGATTCATAAAAATTCTAAGTTTGGTGTCCTCTTTGTGTTTTTCCCTTAAAAATTTTCGAAAATTGTGTGTTTGATTTTCTAAAAATCTTAAGTTTGGTGTCTTTTTGCTGTTTTTCTCTTTCCTCTTTTTAAAAATCAAATCTTTTTCATAAAAATTTTTCAATCATATCTTTTTTCATTGCTATTTTGAAAACCTTTTTTAATTACTTAATTGATTCAGTTCTCAATTTGCTTTGATCTTATTTTCTTTTCTATTTTCGAAATTTTTTTTAATTTCCTTTTATTTTAATTTTTTTTCGGTTATTCAAAAAAAAAATAAAAATAAGCAAAATTTATCTCTTTGCAATCATTATCATTTCCCTTTTGTCCATTATGGACTCAAGTGGAATTAATCAGTCCAAGAGGACTCTGGGGTCATATGCTAACCCCATTACAGCTGCATATGGGAGTAGCATCTGTATACCTCCCATCAAAGCAAGCAGCTTTGAGCTAAACCCTCAACTCATTATCATAGTGCAGCAAAATTGCCAGTATTCCGGTCTTCCACAGGAAGAACCTACTGAGTTTCTGGCACAGTTTTTACAAATTGCTGACACAGTACATGATAAAGAGGTGGATCAGGATGTCTACAGACTGTTACTGTTTCCATTTGCTGTAAAAGATCAAGCTAAAAGGTGGTTGAATAACCAACCTACAGCAAGCATAAAGACATGGAAACAGTTGTCAAACAAATTCCTGAATCATTTTTACCCTCCAAAGAGGATGACACAGCTAAGGCTGGACATCCAAGGCTTTAAACAAGAGGATAATGAATCCCTTTATAATGCCTGGGAGAGGTATAGAGGTATGCTAAGAAAATGTCCCTCTGAAATGTTTTCAGAGTGGGTACAGTTAGACATTTTCTACTATGGGCTTACAGAAAAAGCTCAGATGTCTTTAGACCACTCAGCTGGTGGATCTATACACATGAGGAAGACAATTGAAGAAGCTCAAGAGCTTATAGACACTGTTGCTAGAAACCAATACTTGTATTCTAGCAATGAGTTCGTTCCAAAGGAGGAAGTCATGGCATTAGTCACCAATCCTAATCCTCAAGAACAGATGAATGAGCTTAATCAACAATTGCTCCTGATGACAGAACAGTTAGCAGAATTTAAAGAGATGCTCCATGAAACTAAAGTTGCTAATAAGAGCATAGAACTACAGTTGAATCAAGCAAAACAGCAAATATCTAAACAAATAACAGAGGAGTGTCAAGCAGTTCAATTGAGGAGTGGAAAGACCTTGAATAACACTGTTCAAAAGAGTAAAAAGCCAAACAAGGAACAAGTGACAGAGGACAACCAAACCTCTGTTCAAAATCCCTCTGAGGACAGTAAGAGCCCAGAGAGGAATATTGGCGTTCAAACGCCAGAAAGGGAAGGAAAGCTGGCGTTAAACGCCCATCCCTTGCCCAGTTCTGGCGTTCAAACGCCAGAAAAGGGGGAAAAGTTGGCGTTAAACGCCCATTTTCCACCCAATCTTGGCGTCCAAACGCCAAGGGAAAATCAGACACCTGAAAGTGCTGACAGTAATCCCTCTAACAAGGCTTCTTCAACCACTTCTGTAAGGAATAAACCTGCAGCATCTAAGGTTGAAGAATATCAAGCCAAGATGCCTTATCCTCAGAAACTCCGCAAAGCGGAACAGGATAAGCAATTTGCCCGCTTTGCAGACTATTTAAGGACTCTTGAAATAAAGATTCCATTTGCAGAGGCACTTGAGCAAATACCTTCTTATGCTAAGTTCATGAAGGAAATCTTAAGTCATAAGAAGGATTGGAGAGAAACTGAAAAAGTGTTTCTCACTGAAGAATGCAGTGCAGTCATTCTAAAAAGCTTACCAGAAAAGCTTCAAGATCCTGGAAGCTTTCTGATACCATGCACATTAGAAGGCACTTGCACCAAGACAGCTTTATGTGATCTTGGAGCAAGCATCAATCTAATACCTGCATCCACTATCAGAAAGCTTAGGTTGATTGGAGAAGTCAAACCAACCAGGATATGCCTCCAACTTGCTGATGGCTCCATTAAACACCCATCAGGCATAATAGAGGATATGATTGTCAAAGTTGGGCCATTTGCCTTTCCAACTGACTTTGTGGTGCTGGAAATGGAGGAGCACAAGAGTGCAACTCTCATTCTAGGAAGACCTTTCCTAGCAACTGGACGAACTCTCATTGATGTACAAAAGGGGGAAGTAACCTTGAGAGTCAATGAGGATGAGTTCAAGTTGAATGCTGTAAAAGCTATGCAGCACCCAGACACGCCAAATGACTGCATGGGTGCTGACATTATTGACTCTCTTGTAGAAGAGATCAATATGGCTGAAAGCCTAGAATCAGAGCTTGAGGACATCTTCAAAGATGCTCAAACTGATCAGGAAGAGCCAGAGGAGGCAAAGGAATTTTCGAAAATTCCTCAAGAGGAGGATAAGCCTCCTAAGCCTGAACTCAAACCACTACCACCATCCCTGAAATATGCATTTCTGGGAGAGGGTGACACTTTTCCAGTGATTATAAGCTCTGCTTTAAATTCACAGGAAGAGGAAGCACTGATTCAAGTGCTAAGGACACACAAGACAGCTCTTGGGTGGTCCATCAGTGATCTCAAGGGTATTAGCCCAGCTAGATGCATACACAAGATCCTGTTGGAGGATAATGCCAAACCAGTGGTTCAACCACAGAGGAGGCTAAATCCAGCCATGAAGGAGGTGGTACAGAAAGAGGTCACTAAATTACTAGAGGCTGGGATTATTTATCCTATTTCTGATAGCCCCTGGGTGAGCCCTGTCCAAGTTGTTCCCAAAAAGGGAGGCATGACAGTGGTTCATAATGAAAAAAATGAACTGGTTCCTACAAGGACAGTCACAGGGTGGCGCATGTGTATTGATTACAGAAGGCTCAATACAGCCACCAGAAAGGATCATTTTCCTTTACCATTCATAGACCAAATGCTAGAAAGACTAGCTGGTCATGATTATTACTGCTTTTTGGATGGCTATTCAGGCTACAACCAAATTGCAGTAGATCCTCAGGACCAAGAGAAAACAGCATTTACTTGCCCTTCTGGCGTGTTTGCCTATAGGAGGATGCCTTTTGGTCTGTGCAATGCACCTGCAACCTTTCAGAGGTGCATGCTCTCTATCTTCTCAGATATGGTAGAGAATTCTGGAAGTCTTCATGGATGACTTTTCAGTATATGGAGACTCATTTAGCTCATGTCTTAATCACCTAGCACTTGTCCTGAAAAGATGCCAAGAGACTAACCTAGTTTTAAACTGGAGAATGTCACTTTATGGTGACTGAAGGAATTGTCCTTGGGCACAAAATTTCAAGCAGGGGAATAGAGGTGGATAAGGCAAAGGTAGAGGTAATTGAAAAAATTACCACCACCTGCCAATGTTAAAGCAATCAGAAGCTTTCTGGGGCATGCAGGATTCTACAGAAGGTTTATTAAGGATTTTTCGAAAATTGCTAAACCTTTGAGTAACCTGTTAGCTGCTGACACGCCATTTGTGTTTGACACACAGTGTTTGCAGGCATTTGAGACCCTGAAAGCTAAGCTGGTCACAGCACCAGTCATCTCTGCACCAAATTGGGCATTACCATTTGAATTAATGTGTGATGCCAGTGATCATGCCATTGGTGCAGTGTTGGGACAGAGGCATAACAAACTTCTGCATGTCATTTATTATGCTAGCCGTGTTCTAAATGATGCATAGAAGAATTACACAACCACAGAAAAAGAATTACTTGCAGTGGTCTATGCCATTGACAAGTTTAGATCCTACTTAGTGGGATCAAAGGTGATTGTGTACACTGACCATGCTGCTCTTAAATATTTACTCACAAAGCAGGATTCAAAACCCAGGCTTATAAGATGGGTGTTGCTTCTGCAAGAGTTTGATATAGAAATAAGAGACAGAAAAGGGACAGAGAACCAAGTGGCTGATCATCTGTCCCGAATAGACCCAGTAGCTGGGACGTCCCTCCCTTCTACTGAGATCTCTGAGACTTTCCCAGATGAGCAACTCTTTGCCATTCAGGAAGCTCCATGGTTTGCAGATATTGCAAACTATAAAGCTGTGAGGTTCATACCCAAAGAGTACAGTTATGTGCAGAGAAAGAAACTAATTTCAGATGCCAAGTACTACCTTTGGGATGAACCATATCTCTTTAAGAGATGTGCTGACGGAGTGATCCGCAGGTGTGTACCCAGAGAAGAAGCACAAAGGATCCTATGGCACTGCCATGGATCACAGTATGGGGGACATTTTGGAAGTGAGCGAACAGCCACTAAAGTTCTCCAGTGCGGCTTCTACTGGCCTACTCTCTATAAAGATTCCCGAGAGTTTGTGCGTAACTGTGACAGTTGCCAAAGAGCTGGTAACCTGCCTCACGGATATGCCATGCCTCAACAAGGGATATTAGAGATAGAATTGTTTGATGTATGGGGAATTGATTTCATGGGACCATTCCCACCATCATGCTCAAACACTTATATTCTGGTGGCAGTGGACTATGTATCTAAGTGGGTAGAAGCAATTGCTACACCCACTAATGATACCAAAACCGTACTGAAATTCCTCCAGAAAAACATTTTCAGCAGGTTTGGCGTCCCCAGAGTGCTAATCAGTGATGGGGGCACTCATTTCTGCAACAAACAGCTATACTCTGCTATGGTTAGATATGGAATTAGCCATAAAGTGGCAACTGCATATCATCCACAGACAAATGGGCAAGCTGAAGTCTCTAACAGAGAACTAAAAAGAATCCTGGAACGGACTGTAATGGCCCGAAGAAAGGATTGGGCAAAGAGCTTGGATGATGCTCTGTGGACATATAGAACAGCATTCAAAACTCCTATAGGAACCTCCCCATACCAACTGGTATATGGGAAGGCCTGTCATTTGCCTGTAGAACTGGAACATAAGGCCTACTGGGCAACCAGATTCCTAAACATGGATGCACAGTTAGCTGGTGAGAAAAGACTGCTCCAGCTAAATGAGCTAGAGGAGTTCAGACTCAATGCCTTTGAAAATGCAAAAATTTATAAGGAAAAGGCAAAGAAGTGGCATGACAAGAGATTGTCAACCAGAGTCTTTGAGCCAGGACAAAAAGTTCTGCTCTTCAACTCCAGGCTCAAATTGTTTCCAGGAAAACTCAAATCCCGGTGGAGGGGTCCGTATGTGATTACAGGAGTCTCACCATATGGATATGTTGAGCTTCAGGATACTGATTCTGACAGAAAATTCATTGTAAATGGACAGAGAATCAAGCACTATCTTGAAGGAAATTTTGAGCAGGAATGCTCAAAACTGAGGCTTGAGTGATTCTCAGTAAAAGTCCAGCTAAAGACAGTAAAGAAGCGCTTGCTGGGAGGCAACCCAGTCATTAGAAAGTTGTATGAATTGTTCTTACAGAGGCAAGTATCAAAAATGAAGGAATTCACAGAGTTGCAGAAGGATTCAGCTCAAAAAGCAGAGAAAATGAGCTTACTGGCGAAAAAATGCCAGTAAGGGGCATTTTGGGCGTTAAACGCCAGAATGGGCACCATTCTGGGCGTTTAACGCCAGTAATGGTACCATTTTGGGCGTTAAACGCCAGAATGGGCACCATTCTGGGCGTTTAACGCCAGGTGTGCAGCATCCTGGGCGTTTTGGAAAAACGCCCAGTGACAAAGGATTTCTGGCGTTTAACGCCAGCCAGGGCACCTGGCTGGGCGTTAAACGCCCAAAAGGGGTAGCAAATGGGCGTTAAACGCCAGAATGGGTGCCATTCTGGGCGTTTAACGCCAGAAAGGTGGGGGGACCACATTTTTATTTTCAACTCAAATTTTTTCAAACTTTCCTCCTTTTAACCATACTCTTCTACATAAATGCACTTCAACCTTTCATCATTCACTTTCAAATCTTCACAAATCAAAACCATTCTTCAAATCTATTTCAAATTAATCACAAATCTTCTTCAAAAACTCACCCTTTTTTCAATTTATTTTCATATCTTCTCAAATCTCCTTTCAAATTTTTATTTTTTTCGAAATCTCTTCTCCCCTCCCTTATAAATTCACGTTTGGAACCCCCTTTACCCACACCATTCGAATTTCCTCTTTTTCTCTCTCTCTTCTTTCTTTTCTTTTGCTTGAGGACAAGAAAACCGCTAAGTTTGGTGTGCTTTTCCGTGATCACTAAGCCAAGATTTATCAATATCATGACTCCTAAGGGAAAACAAACCAATTTAAGAGGCAAGAAAGAGAATAATCCAAAGAATCTTTGGAATCAAGAGAAGTTCTTAACCAAAGAACATGAAGACCATTATCACAAAATAATGGGTCTGAGGTCAGTGATCCCGGAAGTTAAATTTGATCTGAAAGAAGATGAATATCCGGGGATCCAAGAGAAAATTCGAAATAGAGGATGGGAAGTTCTAACCAATCCTGCGACAAAGGTTGGAAGGAACATGGTTCAGGAATTCTACTCAAATCTGTGGCTGACAGATAAGCAGAGAATGACTGGAACCGCTTACCATACCTACAGAACCATGGTCAGAGGGAAAGTTATGTACTTCCATCTGGACAAAATAAGAGAAATCTTCAAGTTGCCCCAACTACAAGATGATCCTGACTCCTTTAATAGGAGGATGGTGAGAGTAGATAAAGGGTTGGATCATGTTCTAGAGGACATATGCCTCCCTGGAACTAAGTGGATAACCAATTCAAAGGGTGTCCCAAACCAACTCAAGAGGGGAGACCTCAAGCCAATTGCAAGAGGTTGGCTAGACTTCATTGGGCGCTCCATATTGCCCACTAGCAACCGTTCTGAGGTCACCATCAAGAGAGCAGTGATGATTCATTGCATTATGCTTGGAAAAGAGGTGGAGGTCCATCATGTGATTGCTTGTGAGATCTACACAATTGCAAATAAGAATTCCACTGAAGCCAATTGGCTTATCCAAGCTTGATTTCCTTGCTCTGTAAGGAGGCTGGGGTGAAGATGGGAGTAGATGAGTTCATACCCATTGAACACCCAATCACCAAGAAGTCAATGGAAGGACAAGTGCAAGACAACTCCATCAAGAGGAGGGCGCAGGAATTCCTCCCTGAATTCCCAAGAATTGACTACTGGTCCAGCCTAGAAGCATCTATCACCAAGTTGCAAGAGACTATGGAGCAACTGAAGGAAGAACAGCAGAATCAGAACTGCATGCTCTGCAAATTACTGAAGGAACAAGAGAAGCAGGGGCGTGAACTCCAAGAGTTGAAACGCCAAAAGTTCTCCTCTCAAGCTGAGGGAGCATCCACTTCTCAAAATCAAGGTTGTTGAGTCCTAACTCTGTGAAAACCTCTATCATTAGGAGCCTATGTTTGCATTTTCTTTCTTCCTTTGTTTTATTTTCTATTTTTATTATCTTATATCTATATTTGAGTCTTGTTCTTAGTTCATAATTAATAAAATTTATGCCTTAAAGTTATGAATGTCCTATGAATCCATCACCTCTCTTAAAAGAAAAATGCTTTAATCACAAAAGAACAAGAAGTACAGGATTTCGAAATTCATCTCTGAAACTAGTTGAATTAGTTTGATGTGGTGACAATACTTTTTGCTTTCTGAATGAATGCTTGAACAGTGCATATGTCTTTTGAATTTGTTGCTTTGAGAATGTTAAAATTGTTGGCTCTTGAAAGAATGAGGAGAAAGAGAACTGTTATTGAGGATCTGAAAAATCATCAATTTGATTCTTGAAGCAAGAAAAAGCAGTGAAAAAAAAAATTTCGAAAAAAAAAGAGCAGAAAAAGAAAGAAATAAAGTTGTGAACCAAAGCAAAAAAAGGAGTGTGCTTAAGAACCCTGGACACCTCTAATTGGGGACTTCAGCAAAGCTGAGTCACAATCTAAAAAGGTTCACCCAATTATGTGTCTGTGGCATGTATGTACCCGGTGGTAATACTGGAAGACAGAGTGCTTTGGGCCACAGCCAAGACTCATACACTGGCTATGTTCAAGAATCAATACACTTAACTAGGAGAATCAATAACACTATCTGAGTTCTGAGTTCTCATAGATGCCAATCATTCTGAACTTCAAGGGATAGAGTGAGATGCCAAAACTATTCGGAGGCAAAAAGCTACTAGTCCCGCTCATCTAATTGGAGCTATGTTTTTTGATATTTTGGAATCTATAGTATATTCTCTTCTTTTTATTCTATTTTGATTTTCAGTTGCTTGGGGACAAGCAACAATTTAAGTTTGGTGTTATGATGAGCGGATAATTTGTATGCTTTTTGGCATTGTTTTTAGTATGTTTTAGTATCTTTTAGTTAGTTTCTAGTATATTTTTATTAGTTTTTAATTAAAATTCACTTTTCTGGACTTTACTATGAGTTTGTGTGTTTTTCTGTGATTTCAGTATTTCTGGCTGAAATTGAGGGTCCTGAGCAAAAATCTGATCCAGAGACTGAAAAGGACTGCAGATGCTGTTGGATTCTGACCTCCCTGCACTCGAAGTGGATTTTCTGGAGCTACAGAAGCCCAATTGGCGCGCTCTCAACGGCATTGGAAAGTAGACATCCTGGGCTTTCCAGCAATATATAATAGTCCATACTTTGCCCAAGATTTGATGGCCCAAACCGGCGCTCAAAGTCACCTACAGAAATTCTAGCGTTAAACGCCGGAACTGGTATAAAATTTGGAGTTAAACGCCCAAACTGGCATGAAAGCTGGCGTTTAACTCCAGAAAAGGTCTCTACACGAAATTCCTTCATTGCTCAGCCCAAGCACACACCAAGTGGGCCCGGAAGTGGATTTTTATGTCATTTACTCATTTCTGTAAACCTTAGGACACTAGTTTACTATTAATAGGATCTTTTGACATTGTATCCGCACCTGATGACCTCACAACATTTCTTACACGTTTCTTTCCACAGTATGAGCCTCTAAACTCCATGGTTGGGGGTGAGGAGCTCTGCTGTGTCTTGATGGATTAATGCAATTACTACTGTTTCTTATTCAATCATGCTTGCTTCCATTCTAAGATATCACTTGCTCTTAACCCGGATGAATGTGATGATCCGTGACACTCATCATATTCTCAACTATGAACGTGTGACTGACAACCACCTCCGTTCTATCTTAGATTAAGTAGATATCTCTTGGGTTCTTTAATCGGAATCTTCGTGGTATAAGCTAGAACTGATGGCGGCATTCAAGAGAATCCGGAAGGTCTAAACCTTGTCTGTGGTATTCTGAGTAGGATTCAATGATTGAATGACCGTGACGTGCTTCAATCTCCTGAGGGCGGGGCGTTAGTGACAGACGCAAAAGAATCACTGGATTCTATTCCGGCCTGATTGAGAACCGACAGATGAATTCCGCTATGCTGTGACAGAGCATATGCAATCGCTTTCACTGAGAGGATGGGAGGTAGCCACTGACAACGGTGAAACCCTACACACAGCTTGCCATGGAAGGAGACTTGCGTGTTTGATGAAGAAGACAGTAGGAAAGCAGAGATTCAGAAGATGGAGCATCTCCAAACCTCAACCTATTCTCCATTACTGCAAAACAAGTACCTTTTTCATGTTCTTTTGCTTTTTACAATCAATCCTGATAATTTCTGACATCCTGACTAAGATTTACAAGATAACCATAGCTTGCTTCAAGCCGACAATCTCCGTGGGATCGACCCTTGCTCACGCAAGGTATTACTTGGACGACCCAGTGCACTTGCTGGTTAGTTGTGCGGGATTGCAAAAGTGTTATTGCAATTTCGTGCACCAATAAGCTAGAATTGATGGCGGCATTCATGAGAATCCGGAAAGTCTAAACCTTGTCTGTAGTATTCGAGTAGGATTCCGAGAATGAATGACTGTGACGAGCTTCAAACTCGCGATTGTTGGGCGTGATGACAAATGCAAAAGAATCAATGGATTCTATTCCGGCATGATCGAGAACCGACAGATGATTAGCCGTGCTGTGACAGAGCATTTGGACCATTTTCACTGAGAGGATGGGATGTAGCCATTGACAACGGTGATACCCTACATACAGCTTCCCATGGACAAGAGTAAGAAGGATTGGATAAAGACAGTAGGAAAGCAGAGATTCAGAAGGAGCACAGCATCTTCATACGCCTATCTGAAATTCCCATTGATGATCTACATAAGTATTTTTTATATTTATTTTCTGTTTATTTATTATTATTATTCGAAAACTCCATAACCATTTATTATCCGCATGACTGTGATTTACAAGATGACCATAGCTTGCTTCATACCAACAATCTCCGTGGGATCGACCCTTACTCACGTAAGGTTTATTACTTGGACGACCCAGTGCACTTGCTGGTTAGTTGAGCGAAGTTGTAAAATTTTGTTTAGACCATGTTATTGAGCACCAAGTTTTTGGGGCCATTACCGGGGAATCAGTTTGGAACAACAATTTAAGTATGAATCATAATTTCGTCCACCATGTTTTTGGCGCCGTTGCCGGGGATTGTTCGAGTATGGACAACTGACGGTTCATCTTGTTGCTCAGATTAGGTAATTTTCTTTTTTATTTTCTTTTCAAAAAGTTTTCAAAAATATATTTTTTTAAATTTTCCCTTTGTTTTTGAAAAATCCTTCAGAGTTTTTAAGAATGAATTCTAGAGTTTCAAAATGGTATGCTGAAGCTTGGCTGGTCATCAAGCTTTAGACTAACCTGGTATGATTCCTGGGATTTTGATTGAGGACTTTGAATTCATTACTTCCTTTTTCCTATATGCTTTGCATAAAAAATTTTTCAAAATCATGTTCTTGATGTTCATCATGATCTTCAAAGTGTTCTTGGTGTTCATCTTGACATTCATAGTGTTCTTGCATGCATCATGTATTTTGATTCATAATTTTCATGTTGTGACTCATTTTTTATGTTTTTCTCTTTCATAATTAAAAATTCAAAAATAAAAAAATTTATCATATTTTTCTTTTTTCTCTCAAAATTTCGAAAATTTGAGTTGACTTAGTAAAAAAATTTTAAAATTAGTTATTTCTTGTAAGTCAAGTCAAATTTTCAAATTTTAAAAATCTTATCTTTTCAAAACTTTTTCAAAAATGAAAACTTTTTCATTTTTCTTATTAATTTACGAAAATCCTTTAAAATATTTTTCAAAAATCTTTTTCTTAGTTTTATCTTTATTTTCGAAAATTATGCTAACAATTAATGTGATTGATTCAAAAATTTGAAATTTGTTACTTTCTTGTTAAGAAAGGTTCAATCTTTAAATTCTAGAATCATATCTTTTAGTTTCTTGTTAGTCAAGTAATTAATTTTAATTATAAAAATTAAATCTTTTCCAACCATATCTTTTTAATCATATCTTTTTATCATATCTTTTTCAAAATTTTATCTTTCTTAAAAAAATTTGATTTCAAAATATCTTCTTATCTTCTTATCTTTTCAAAATTGACTTTCAAATCTTTTTCAACTAATTATTTGACTTTTTGTTTATTTCTTATCTTTTTCAAAACCACCTAACAACTTTTCTCTCTCTAATTTTCGAAAATACCTCCCTCTTTTTCAAAAATTCTTTTTAATTAATTAATTGTTTTAAATTTTAATTTTAATTTTATTTCTTATCTTAATTTTCAAAAATCATTAACTCCTTTTCAAAATTATTTTCGAAAACTTCTGTCTCTCATCTTATTCTATTTATTTATTCATTTACTAACACTTCTCTTCATCTCAAATCTCTGCCCCTATCCTCACCCTTGTGTTTGGATTCTCCTTTCTTTATTCCCTTCTTCTTCTACTAACATAAAGGAATCTCTATACTGTGACATAGAGGATTCCTCTTCCATTTCTGTTCTCTTCTTTCTCATATGAGCAGGAACAAGGAAAAAGACATTCTTGTTGAAGCTGATCCAGAACCTGAAAGGACTCTGAAGAGGAAACTAAGAGAAGCTAAATTACAACAATACAGAGACAACCTTGCTGAAATTTTCGAACAAGAAAAGAAGACGGCAGCCGAACCTAACAACAATAATACAAGAAGGATGCTTGGTGATTATACTGCACCTACGTCCAAGTTTAATGGAAGAAGCATCTCAATTCCTGCCATTGGAGCAAACAATTTTGAGCTGAAACCTCAATTAATTGCTCTAATGCAACAGAACTGCAAGTTTCATGGACTTCCATCAGAAGATCCCAACCAGTTTTTAACTAAGTTCTTGCAGATCTGTAAGACTGTTAAGACTAATGGAGTAGATCCTGAAGTCTACAGGCTCATGCTTTTCCCTTTTGCTATAAGAGACAGAGCTAGAACATGGTTGGACTCTCAACCTAAAGATAGCCTGGACTCCTGGGATAAGCTGGTCACGACCTTCTTGGCTAAGTTCTTTCCTCCTCAAAAGCTGAGCAAGCTTAGAGTGGATGTTCAGACCTTCAAACAAAAAGATGGTGAATCCCTCTATGAAGCTTGGGAAAGATATAAGCAGATGACCAAAAGATGTCTTTCTAACATGTTTTCAGAATGGACCATGATAGATATATTCTATTATGGTCTATCTGAGTTCTCTAAGATGTCACTGGACCATTCTGCAGGTGAATCCATTCACCTAAAGAAAACGCCAGCAAAAGCTCAAGAACTTATTGACATGGTTGCAAATAACCAGTTCATGTACACTTCTGAGAGGAATTCCATGAATAATAGGACGTCTCAAAGGAAGGGAGTTCTTGAAATTGATGCTCTGAATGCCATATTGGCTCAGAACAAAATGTTGACTCAGCAAGTCAACATGATTTTTCAAAGTCTGAATGGATGGCAAAATGCATCTAACAGTACTAAAGAGGCATCTTCTAAAGTAGAAGCTTATGATCATGAGAACCCTGCAATGGCAGAGGTAAATTACATGGGTGAACTTTATGGAAACACCTATAATTCATCATGGAGAAATCATCCAAATTTCTCATGGAAGGGTCAACAAAAGCCTCAACAAGGCTTTAATAATGGTGGAAGAAATAGGCTCAGTGGTGCATGAAATTGTGATCACTACAACTTCGCACAACTAACCAGCAAGTGCACTGGGTCGTCCAAGTAATACCTTACGCGAGTAAGGGTCGATCCCACGGAGATTGTTGGTATGAAGCAAGCTATGGTCACCTTGTAAATCTCAGTCAGGCAGATTCAATTGGGTATAGTGATAAACGAATAAAGCATAAAGATAAAGATAGAGATACTTATGTATATCATTGGTGAGAGCTTCAGATAAGCGAATGAAGATGCCTTCCCTTCCGTCTCTCTGCTTTCCTACTGTCTTCATCCAATCCTTCTTACTCCTTTCCATGGCAAGCTCATGTAGGGTTTCACCGTTGTCAGTGGCTACCTCCCATCCTCTCAGTGAAAATGTTCCTATGCTCTGTCACAGCATATGGCTAATCAGCTGTCAGTTCTCGGTCAGGCCGGAATAGAATCCATTGATTCTTTTGCGTCTGTCACTAACGCCCCGCCTGCTAGGAGTTTGAAGCACGTCACAGTCATTCAATCATTGAATCCTACTCAGAATACCACAGACAAGGTTAGACCTTCCGGATTCTCTTGAATGCCGCCATCAGTTCTCACCTATACCACGAAGACTCTGATCTCACGGAATGGCTGGCTCGTTTGTCAGGCGAGCACTCGTTGTCAGGCGATCAACCATGCATCGTGTATCAGGAATCCAAGATAAACACTAGAGCCTTATATGCTTGAACAAGAGTGGTTGTCAGTCACTTTGTTCATGAGTGAGAATGATGATGAGTGTCACGGATCATCACATTCATCAAGTTGAAGAACAAGTGATATCTTGGACAAAGAACAAGCGGAATTGAATAGAAGAACAATAGTAATTGCATTAATACTCGAGGTACAGCAGAGCTCCACACCTTAATCTATGGTGTGTAGAAACTCCACCGTTGAAAATACATAAGAACAAGGTCTAGGCATGGCCGAATGGCCAGCCTCCCAAAGTGAGTTCAATCATAAAAACATGATCAAAAGGCTCTTAAATACAATAGTAAAAGGTCCTACTTATAGAAAACTAGTAGCCTAAGGTGTACATAGATGAGTAAATGACATAAAAATCCACTTCCGGGCCCACTTGGTGTGTGCTTGGGCTGAGCAATGAAGCATTTTCGTGTAGAGACTTTTCTTGGAGTTAAACGCCAGCTTTGGTGCCAGTTTGGGCGTTTAACTCCCATTTAGGTGCCAGTTCCGGCGTTTAACGCTGGAATTTCTATAGGTGACTTTGAACGCCGGTTTGAGCCATCAAATCTTGGGCAAAGTATGGACTATCGTATATTGCTGGAAAGCCCAAGATGTCTACTTTCCAACGCCGCTGAGAGCGCGCCAATTGGGATTCTGTAGCTCCAGAAAATCCACTTCGAGTGCAGGGAGGTCAGAATCCAACAACATCTGCAGTCCTTTTCAGTCTCTGGATCAGATTTTTGCTCAGGTCCCTCAATTTCAGCCAGAAAATACCTGAAATCACAGAAAAACACACAAACTCATAGTAAAGTCCAGAAAAGTGAATTTTAGCTAAAAACTAATAAAAATATACTAAAAACTAACTAAAAGATACTAAAAACATACTAAAAACAGTGCCAAAAAGGGTACAAATTATCCGCTCATCACAACACCAAACTTAAATTGTTGCTTGTCCCCAAGCAACTTAAGATCAAATAGGATAAAAAAGAAGAGAATATGCAATGAACTCCAAAAACATCTATGAAGATCAGTATTAATTAGATGAGCGGGACTTCAGCTTTTGCCTCTGAATAGTTTTGGCATCTCACTTTATCCTTTGGAACTCAGAATGATTGGCTTCTTTAGGAACTCAGAATCCAGATAGTGTTATTGATTCTCCTAGTTAAGTATGATGATTCTTGAACACAGCTACTTATTGAGTCTTGGCTGTGGCCCAAAGCACTCTGTCTTCCAGTATTACCACCGGATACATACATGCCACAGACACATAATTGGGTGAACCTTTCAGATTGTGACTCAGCTTTGCTAAGTCCCCAATTAGAGGTGTCCAGGGTTCTTAAGCACACTCTTATTGCCTTGGATCACAACTTTATTTCTTTCTTTTTCTTTCTTTTTCTCTTTCTTTTTCGTTTTTTTTTGCCTCTTCTCTTTTTTTTTTGTATTCACTGCTTTTTCTTGCTTCAAGAATCATTTTTATGATTTTTCAGATCCTCAGTAACATGTCTCCTTTTTCATCATTTTTTCAAGAGCCAACATTCATGAAACACAAATTCAAAAGACATATGCACTGTTCAAGCATACATTCAGAAAACAAAAGTGTTGCCACCACATCAAAATAATTAAACTGTTATAAAATTCAAAATTCATGCAATTCTTTTCTTTTTCAATTAAGAACATTGTTTGTTTAAGAAAGGTGATGGATTCATAGGACATTCATAACTTTAAGGCATAGACACTAAGACACTAATGATCACAAGGACACAAACATGGACAAACATAAAGCAGTAAAATTCGAAAAACAGAAAATTAAAGAACAAGGAGATTTAAAGAACGGGTCCACCTTAGTGATGGCGGCTTGTTCTTCCTCTTGAAGGTCTTATGGAGTGCTTGAGCTCCTCAATGTCTCTTCCTTGTCTTTGTTGCTCCTCTCTCATGATTCTTTGATCTTCTCTAATTTCATGGAGGAGGATGGAATGCTCTTGGTGCTCCACCCTTAGTTGTCCCATGTTGGAACTCAATTCTCCTAGGGAGGTGTTAATTTGCTCCCAATAGTTGTGTGGAGGAAAGTGTATCCCTTGAGGTATCTCAGGGATTTCATGATGAGAGGGGTCTCTTGTTTGCTCCATCCTTTTCTTAGTAATGGGCTTGTCCTCATCAATGGGGATGTCTCCCTCTATGTCAACTCCAACTGAATAACAGAGGTGACAAATGAGATGAGGAAAGGCTAGCCTTGCCAAGGTGGAAGACTTGTCCGCCACTTTATAGAGTTCTTGGGCTATAACCTCATGAACTTCCACTTCTTCTCCAATCATGATGCTATGAATCATGATGGCCCGGTCTAGAGTAACTTCGGACCGGTTGCTAGTGGGAATGATTGAGTGTTGGATAAACTCCAACCATCCTCTAGCCATGGGCTTGAGGTCATGCCTTCTCAATTGAACCGGCTTCCCTCTTGAATCTCTCTTCCATTGTGTGCCCTCTTCACATATGACTGTGAGGACTTGGTCCAACCTTGATTAAAGTTACCCTTCTAGTGTAAGGATGTCATCTCCTTGCATCATAGGCAAGTTGAATGCTAACCTTACATTTTCCGGACTAAAATCCAAGTATTTCCCCGAACCATTGTAAGCCATTCTTTGGATCCGGGTTCACACTTTGATCATGGTTCTTGGTGATCCATGCATTGGCATAGAACTCTTGAACCATCAAGATTCCGACTTGTTGAATGGGGTTGGTAAGCACTTCCCAACCTCTTCTTCGGATCTCATGTCGGATCTCCGGATATTCACCCTTTTTGAGTGAAAAGGGGACCTCGGGGATCACCTTCTTCAAGGCCACAACATCATAGAAGTGGTCTTGATGCACCCTTGAGATGATCTATCCATCTCCCATGACTCGGAGGTGGAAGCTTTTGCTTGCCTTTCCTCTTTCTAGAGGTTTCTCCGGCCTTGGATGCCATAAATGGTTATGGAAAAACAAAAAGCAATGCTTTTACCACACCAAACTTAAAAGGTTTGTCGTCCTCGAGCAAAAAAGAAGAAGAGAGTAGAAGAAGAAGAATGAGGAAGAAGGGAGTGGCTATGTATTCGGCCAAGGAGGGGGAGAAGTAGTGTTTAGGTTGTGTGAAAATGAAGGGTGAAGAAGGGTTTATATAGAGGGGGAGATGGGGTTCGGCCATTATGGTGGGTTTGGGAGGGAAAGTGGTTTGAATTTGAAGGGTGAGGTTGGTGGGGTTTTATGAAGGATGGATGTGAGTGGTGAAGAGAAAGATGGGATTTGATAGGTGAGGGGTTTTTGGGGAAGAGGTATTGAGGTGATTGGTGAATGGGTGAAGAAGAGAGAGGGAGTGGTGGGGTTGGTGGGGATTCTGTGGGGTCCACAGATCCTGTGGTGTCAAGAAAAAGTCATCCCTGCACCAAATGGCACTCAAAATCACGTTTTGAGCCATTTCTGGCGTTAAACGCCGGGCTGGTGCCCATTCCTGGCGTTTAACGCCAGGTTCTTACCCTTTTCTGGCGTTTAACGCCAGTCTGGTGCCCCTTTCTGGCGTTAAACGCCCAGAATGGTGCCAGACTGGGCTTTAAACGCCCAACTGCTAGCCTCACTGGCGTTAAACGCCAGTGGTTCTTCCCCAGGGTGTGCTATTTTTCTTCCTGTTTTTCATTCTGTTTTTGCTTTTTCAATTGATTTTGTGTCTTCTTATGATCATCAACCTATAAAAAAACATAAAATAACAAAAGAAAATAGATAAAATATAACATTGGGTTGCCTCCCAACAAGCGCTTCTTTAATGTCAGTAGCTTGACAGAGGGCTCTCATGGAGCCTCACAGATACTCAGAGCAATGTTGGAACCTCCCAACACCAAACTTAGAGTTGAATGTGGGGGTTCAACACCAAACTTAGAGTTGGTTGTGGCCTCCCAACACCAAACTTAGAGTTTGACTGTGGGGGCTCTGTTTGTCTCTGATTTGAGAGAAGCTCTTCATGCTTCCTCTCCATGATGACAGAGGGATATCCTTGAGCCTTAAACACATAGGATTTTTCATTCACTTGAATGATCAGTTCACCTCCATCAACATCAATCACAGCCTTTGCTGTGGCTAGGAAGGGTCTGCCAAGGATGATGGATTCATCCATGCACTTCCCAGTCTCTAGGACTATGAAATCAGTAGGGATGTAATGGTCTTCAACTTTTACCAAAACATTCTCTACAAGTCCATGAGCTTGTTTTCTTGAGTTGTCTGCCATCTCTAGTGAGATTCTTGCAGCTTGTACCTCAAAGATCCCTAGCTTCTCTATTACAGAGAGAGGCATGAGGTTCACACTTGACCCTAAGTCACACAGAGCCTTCTTGAAGGTCATGGTGCCTATGGTACAAGGTATTGAAAACTTCCCAGGATCTTGTTTCTTTTGAGGTAATTTCTGCCTAGACAAGTCATCCAGTTCTTTGGTGAGCAAAGGAGGTTCACCCTCCCAAGTCTCATTTCCAAACAACTTGTCATTTAGCTTCATGATTGCTCCAAGGTATTTAGCAACTTGCTCTTCAGTGACATACTTATCCTCTTCAGAGGAAGAATACTCATCAGAGCTCATGAAAGGCAGAAGTAAGTCCAATGGAATCTCTATGGTTTCATTTTGAGCCTCAGATTCCCATGGTTCCTCATTGGGGAACTCAGTGGAGGTTAGTGCACGCCTATTGAGGCCTTCCTCAGTGGCGTCCACTTCCTCTCCTTCCTCTCCAAATTCGGCCATGTTGATGGCCTTGCACTCTCCTTTTGGATTTTCTTCTGTATTGCTTGGAAGAGTACTTGGAGGGAGTTCAGTAATTTTCTTGCTCAACTGTCCCACTTGTGCCTCCAAATTCCTAATGGAGGACCTTGTTTCAGTCATGAAACTTTGAGTGGTTTTGATTAGATCAGAGACCATGGTTGCTAAGTCAGAGGGGTTCTGTTTAGAATTCTCTGTTTGTTGCTGAGAAGATGATGGAAAAGGCTTGCCATTGCTAAACCTGTTTCTTCCACCATTATTGTTGTTGAAACCTTGTTGAGGTCTCTCTTGATTCTTCCATGAGAAATTTGGGTGATTTCTCCATGAAGAATTATAGGTGTTTCCATAGGGTTCTCCTAAGTAATTCACCTCTTCCATTGAAGGGTTCTCAGGATCATAAGCTTCTTCTTCAGATGAAGCATCCTTAGTACTGCTTGGTGCATTTTGCGTTCCAGACAGACTTTGAGAAATCAAATTGACTTGTTGAGTCAATACCTTGTTCTGAGCCAGTATGGCATTCAGAGTGTCAATCTCAAGAACTCCTTTCTTCTGACTTGTCCCATTATTCACAGCATTCCTTTCAGAAGTGTACATGAATTGGTTATTTGCAACCATTTCAATGAGCTCTTGAGCTTCTGTAGGCGTCTTCTTCAGATGAAGAGATCCTCCAGCAGAGCTATCCAAAGACATCTTGGATAGTTCAGAGAGACCATCATAGAAAATACCTATGATGCTCCATTCAGAAAGCATGTCAGAAGGACACTTTCTGATTAATTGTTTGTATCTTTCCCAAGCTTCATAGAGGGATTCTCCATCCTTCTGTCTGAAGGTTTGGACTTCCACTCTAAGCTTACTCAATTTTTGAGGTGGAAAGAACTTTGCCAAGAAGGCATTGACTAGCTTTTCCCAAGAGTCTAGACTTTCTTTGGGTTGTGAGTCCAACCATGTCCTAGCTCTATCTCTTATAGCAAAAGGGAATAGCATAAGTCTATAGACCTCAGGGTCTCTACCCCATTAGTCTTGACAGTGTCACAGATTTGCAAGAATTCAGCTAAGAACTGATGAGGATCTTCCAATGGAAGTCCATGGAACTTACAATTCTGTTGCATTAGAGAAACTAATTGAGGCTTAAGCTCAAAGTTGTTTGCTCCAATGGCAGGGATAGAGATGCTTGCTTCTCCCATAGAAATCGGGAGTAGGTGCAGTAAAGTCACCCAGCACCTTCCTTACATTGTTGTTGTTGTTGTTTTCGGCTGCCATATGTTCTTCTTCTTTGAAGAATTCGGTTAGGTCCTCTACAGAGAGTTGTGCCTTAGCTTCTCTTAGTTTTCGCTTCAAGGTCCTTTCAGGTTCAGGGTCAGCTTCAACAAGAATGCCTTTGTCTTTGTTCCTGCTCATATGAAAGAGAAGAAAACAAGAAAATATGGAATCCTCTATGTCACAGTATAGAGATTCCTTGAGGTGTCAGAAGAACAGAAAAATAGAAGAAAGAGGTAGAAAATTCGAACTTATCAAAGAAGATGGAGTTCGAATTTTGCATTAAGGGATAGTGTTAGTCCATAAATAGAAGGATGTAAGAAGAAGGGAAGTAATTTTCGAAAATTAAGTGAAAGATTTTGAAAACATTATGAAAAACACTAATTGATTTTCGAAAATAAAAGTGGGAAAGAAATCAAGTGATTTTTGAAAAAGATTTTGAAATTAGAAATAAAAAAGATATGATTGAAAACTATTTTGAAAAAGATGTGATTAAAAAGATTTGATTGAAAAGTTATGCTTTTAAAAAGATATGATTGAAAAGATATGATTTGAAAAACATTTTAAAGAGATTTGATTTTAAAAATTAATGACTTGCCTAACAGGAAAAGATATGATTCAAACATTAAACCTTTCTCAACAGAAAAGGCAACATACTTGAATTGTTCAATCAAATCATTAATTGTTAGCAAGTATCTTTGAAAAAGGAAAGAAATTGATTTTGAAAACATTTGATTGAAAAGATTTGATTTGAAAAAAGATTTGATTTTGAAAAACTTTGAAAACTTGAAAAAAAATTGATTTGAAAAACAAAATCTTCCCCCTTTGCCATCCTGGCGTTAAACGCCCAGAATGGTGCACATTCTGGCGTTTAACGCCCAAAACTATACCCTTTTGGGTGTTAAACGCCCAACCAGGTACCCTGGCTGGCGTTTAAACGCCAGTCTGTCCTTCTTCACTGGGCATTTTTGAATGCTCAGCTTTTTCTGTGTGATTCCTCTGCAGTATGTTCTGAATCTTCAATTCTCTGTATTATTGACTTGAAAAGACACAAATTAAAAATATTTTTGGATTTTTAATAATGAGGAATAATCAAAATTCAACTAAAATCAAATAACAATGTATGCAAGACACCAAACTTAGCAGTTTGTATACTACTGACACTAACAAGATGAGAATGCAAGAAGAACAAAAACATGCAATATTTTTGGACTTTTATGATTTTGTAAATTTTTTTTTTGTGCTTTTTTCGAAAATTATATGAAAATAGAAAATAAAGGTTTTCGAATTCTCAATTTGAATTTCCAGGAATCATTGCAATGCTAGTCTAAGACTCCGATCCAGGAATTAGACATGGCTTCACAGCCAGCCAAGCTTTCAAAGAAAGCTTCGGTCCAAAACACTAGACATGGCCAATGGCCAGCCAAGCCTTAGCAGATCATTGCTACAATATCAAGATTGATAGAAATCAACAAGCTATTGTGATGATCAGTTGAAACCTCGGTCCAATAAGATTAGACATGGCTTCTCAGCCAGCCAGACTTCAACAGATCACCATGAAACACTAGAATTTATTCTTAAGAACTCTGAAGAAAAATACCTAATCTAAGCAACAAGATGAACCTTCAGTTGTCCATACTCAAAACAATCCCCGGCAACGGCGCCAAAAACTTGGTGCACGAAATTGTGATCACTACAACTTCGCACAACTAACCAGCAAGTGCACTGGGTCGTCCAAGTAATACCTTACGCGAGTAAGGGTCGATCCCACGGAGATTGTTGGTATGAAGCAAGCTATGGTCACCTTGTAAATCTCAGTCAGGCAGACTCAATTGGGTATAGTGATAAACGAATAAAGCATAAAGATAAAGATAGAGATACTTATGTATATCATTGGTGAGAGCTTCAGATAAGCGAATGAAGATGCCTTCCCTTCCATCTCTCTGCTTTCCTACTGTCTTCATCCAATCCTTCTTACTCCTTTCCATGGCAAGCTCATGTAGGGTTTCACCGTTGTCAGTGGCTACCTCCCATCCTCTCAGTGAAAATGTTCCTATGCTCTGTCACAGCATATGGCTAATCAGCTGTCGGTTCTCGGTCAGGGCGGAATAGAATCCATTGATTCTTTTGCGTCTGTCACTAACGCCCAGCCTGCTAGGAGTTTGAAGCACGTCACAGTCATTCAATCATTGAATCCTACTCAGAATACCACAGACAAGGTTAGACCTTCCGGATTCTCTTGAATGCCGCCATCAGTTGTCGCCTATACCACGAAGACTCTGATCTCACGGAATGGCTGGCTCGTTTGTCAGGCGAGCACTCGGTTGTCAGGCGATCAACCATGCATCGTGTATCAGGAATCCAAGAGATAAACACTAGAGCCTTATATGCTTGTAGAACAAGAGTGGTTGTCAGTCACTTTGTTCATGAGTGAGAATGATGATGAGTGTCATGGATCATCACATTCATCAAGTTGAAGAACAAGTGATATCTTGGACAAAGAACAAGCGGAATTGAATAGAAGAACAATAGTAATTGCATTAATACTCGAGGTACAGCAGAGCTCCACACCTTAATCTATGGTGTGTAGAAACTCCACCGTTGAAAATACATAAGAACAAGGTCTAGGCATGGCCGAATGGCCAGCCTCCCAAAGTGAGTTCAATCATAAAAACATGATCAAAAGGCTCTTAAATACAATAGTAAAAGGTCCTACTTATAGAAAACTAGCAGCCTAAGGTGTACATAGATGAGTAAATGACATAAAAATCCACTTCCGGGCCCACTTGGTGTGTGCTTGGGCTGAGCAATGAAGCATTTTCGTGTAGAGACTCTTCTTGGAGTTAAACGCCAGCTTTGGTGCCAGTTTGGGCGTTTAACTCCCATTTAGGTGCCAGTTCCGGCGTTTAACGCTGGAATTTCTGTAGGTGACTTTGAACGCCAGTTTGGGCCATCAAATCTTGGGCAAAGTATGGACTATCATATATTGCTGGAAAGCCTAGGATGTCTACTTTCCAACGCCGTTGAGAGCGCGCCAATTGGGCTTCTGTAGCTCCAGAAAATCCACTTCGAGTGCAGGGAGGTCAGAATCCAACAGCATCTGCAGTCATTTTCAGTCTCTGGATCAGATTTTTGCTCAGGTCCCTCAATTTCAGCCAGAAAATACCTGAAATCACAGAAAAACACACAAACTCATAGTAAAGTCCAGAAAAGTGAATTTTAGCTAAAAACTAATAAAAATATACTAAAAACTAACTAAAAGATACTAAAAATATACTAAAAACAGTGCCAAAAAGGGTACAAATTATCCGCTCATCACTCAGCAATATCAAGCCTTATCCATCATCTTCTCAGCAACAGACAGAGAATTCTGAGCAGAGTACCTCTAACTTAGCAAATTTAGTCTCAGATCTGGCTAAGGCCACTTTAAGTTTCATGAGTGAGACAAGGACCTCCATCAGAAATTTAGAGGCACAAGTGGGCCAGCTGAGTAAGAAAGTAACTGAAACTCCTCCTAGTACTCTCTCAAGCAATACTGAAGAAAATCCAAAAAGAGAGTGCAAGGCCGTTGATATAATCAATATGGCTGAACCTAGGGAGGAAGGAGAGGACGTGAATCCCAATGAGGAATACCTCATGGGACATCTCTCAAGCAAGAAGGAGTTTCCTATTGAGGACCCAAAGGAATTTGAGGCTCATATAGAGACCATAGAGATTCTATTAAACCTCCTTCTACCATTCATGAGCTCTGAAGACTATTCTTCCTCTGAAGAGGATGAAGATGTAACTGGAGAGCAAGTTGCTCAATATTTAGGAGCTATCATGAAGCTGAATGCCAAGTTATTTGGTAATGATACTTGGGAAAGTGAACCTCCCTTGCTCATTAATGAACTAGATACATGGGTTCAGCAAACTCTACCTCAAAAGAGACAAGTTCCTGGTAAATTCGTAATATCCTGCACCATAGGCACCATGATCTTTGAAAAAGCTCTGTGTGACCTGGGGTCAGGTATAAATCTTATGCCACTCTCTGTAATGGAGAAGCTGGGGATCATTGAGGTACAACCTGCCATATTCTCATTACAAATGGCAGACAAGTCAGTAAGACAAGCTTATGAATTAGTAGAGGACGTGTTAGTGAAGGTTAAAGGCCTTTACATCCCTGCTGATTTCATAATCTTAGACACTAGGAAGGAGGAGGATGAATGCATCATCCTTGGAAGACCCTTCCTAGCCACAGCAGGAGCTGTGATTGATGTTGAAAGAGGAGAACTAGTCCTTCAATTAAATGGGGATTACCTTGTGTTTAAAGCTCAAGGATCTTCTTCTGCAACCATGGAGAGGAAGCATGAAAAGCTTCTCTCAATACAGAGTCAAACAAAGCCCCCACAATCAAGCTCTAAGTTTGGTGTTGGGAGGCCACAGCCAAACTCTAAGTTTGGTGTTGGAAGTCTACAAACATTGACCTGATCACCTGTGTGGCTCCATGAAAGCCCACTGTCAAGCTATTGACATTAAAGAAGCGCTTATTGGGAGGCAACCCAATTTTTATTTATCTAATTTTATTTTTCTTTTATTGTTCTTTACTGTTTTATTAGGTTCATGATCATGTGGAGTCACAAAAAAAATACTAAAATTTAAAACAGAATCAAAAATAGCAGATGAAAAATCACACCCTGGAGGAAGGACTTACTGGCGTTCAAACGCCAGTAAGGAGTATCTGGCTGGCGTTCAACGCCAGAACAGAGCATGGATCTGGCGTTGAACGCCAGAAACAAGCAGCATCCTGGCGTTTGAACACCAGGAATATACCCTGAGGAGAGCTGGCGCTGAACGCCAGAAACAAGCATGGAACTGGCATTCAACGCCAGAAACATGCTGCAATTGGGCGTTGAATGCCCAACATAAGCATCACTTCGGTGTTTAAACGCCAGAATTGTATGCAAAGGCATTTTACATGCCTAATTGGTGCAGGGATGTAAATCCTTGACACCTCAGGATCTGTGGACACCACAGGATCATTCCAGGATCTGTGGACCCCACAGGATCCCCACCTACCTCAACTCACCTTCTCTCCTCTTCTTCACATTCATCCTCTCTTCCCCGTAAACTCTCTTCCCTATAAACACTCTTCCCCAAAAAACCCTTCACCAATCACCTCAATTTCTTTTCCTAATTACCCATCTTCACCACTCACATCCATCCACTCTTTCCCATAAACCCCAGTGCACTTGCTGGTTAGTTGAGCGAAGTTGTGAAATTTTGTTTAGACCATGGTATTAAGCACCAAGTTTTTGGGGCCATTACCGGGGAATCAATTTTGAACAACAATTTAAGTATGAATCACAATTTCGTCCACCAAGGGCCCAAGGAGATAAATCCAGGCCTAAGCGGCTAAATCAAGCTGTCCCTAACCATGTGCTTGTGGCATGCAGGTCCAAGTGAGAAGCTTGAGAATGAGTGGTTAAAGTCGTGATCCAAAGCAAAAGAGTGTGCTTAAGAACTCTGGACATCTCTAATTGGAGACTTTAACAAAGCTAAGTCACAATCTGAAAAGGTTCACCCAGTTATGTGTTTGTGGTATTTATGTATCCGGTGGTAATACTGGAAAACAAAGTGCTTAGGGCCACGGCCAAGACTTATAAAATAGCTGTGTTCAAGAATCAACATACTAAACTAGGAGAATCAATAATACTATCTGAATTCTGAGTTCCTATGGATGCCAATCATTCTGAATTTCAAAGGATAAAGTGAGATGCCAAAACTGTTCGGAAGCAAAAAGCTACTAGCCCCGCTCATCTAATTAGAATTTGAGCTTCACTTGAAACTCTGAGATATTATTGCTTCTTAATTTCTTTTTATCCAATTTTATTTATCTAGTTTCTTGGGAACAAGCAACAGTTTAAGTTAGGTGTTGTGATGAGCGGATATTTTATACGCTTTTTGGGGATAATTTTATGTAGATTTTAGTATGTTTTAGTTAGTTTTAGTATATTTTTATTAGTTTTTAGGCAAAATTTATATTTCTGGACTTTACTATGAGTTTGTGTATTTTTCTGTGATTTCAGGTATTTTCTGGCTGAAATTGAGGGAGCTGAGCAAAAATCTGATTCAGGCTGAAAAAGGACTGCTGATGTTGTTGGATTCTGACCTCCCTACACTCGGAATGGATTTTTTGGAGCTACAGAAGTCCAATTGGCACGGTCTCAATTGGGTTGGAAAGTAGACATCCATGGCTTTCCATCAATATATAATAGTCTATACTTTGCTCGAAGATAAATGATGTAAACTGGCGTTTAATGCCAGTTTCATGTTGCATTCTGGTGTTGAACGCCAGAAATAGGTTGCAAGTTGGAGTTAAACGCCAGAAATAGGTTACAACCTGACGTTTAACTCCAGAAACAGCCCAGGCATGTGAGAAGCTCAAGTCTCAGCCCCGCACACACCAAGTGGGCCCCAGAAGTGGATTTATGCACTATCTATCTTAGTTTACTCATTTTCTGTAAACCTAGGTTACTAGTTTAGTATTTAAACAACTTTTAGAGACTTATTATGGATCTCATGAAATTTTAGATCTAAACTTTGTACTCTTTGACGGCATGAGTCTCTAAACTCCATCGTTGGGGGTGAGGAGCTCTGCAGCGTCTCGATGAATTAATGAAATTATTTCTGTTTTCTATTCAATCACACTTGTTTCTATCTAAGATGTTCATTCGCACTTCAATATGATGAATGTGATGATCCGTGACACTCACCACTATTCTCAATCTATGAATGTGTGTCTGACAACCACCTCCGTTCTACCTTCGATTGAATGAGTATCTCTTGGATTCCTTAATCAGAATCTTCGTGGTATAAGCTAGAATCTATTGGCAGCATTATTGAGAATTCGGAAAGTCTAAACCTTGTCTGTGGTATTCCGAGCAGGATTTAGGGATTGAATGACCGTGACGAGCTTCAAACTCACAAGGGTTGGGCATAGTGACAGATGCAAAAGGATCAATGGATCCTATTCCAGCATGAGTGAGAACCGACAGATGATTAGCCGTGCGATGACAGCGCACTTGGACCATTTTCACTGAGAGGACGGATGGTAGCCATTGACAACGGTGATCCACCAACACACAGCTTGCCAAAGAAGGAATCTTGCGTGCGTGAAGAAGAAGACAAGGGGAAGCAGAAATTCAGAAGACAAAGCATCTCCAAAACCCCAACATATTCTCCATTACTGCGTAACAATTACTAATTTCATGCTCTTTTACTTTTTACAATTGAAACTAAAGAACCCTATTGGTATCCTGACTAAGAATAATAAGATAACCATAGCTTGCTTCAAGCCAATAATCTCCATGGGATCGACCCTTACTCACGTAAGGTATTACTTGGACGACCCAGTGCACTTGCTGGTTAGTTGTGCGGAATTACATTTAAGAAAGAGAAAAAATTCTAAATAGTCCCTGATAATTACTCCAAAAAATAACAAGGCCTTCAACAAAAAGAAAATACCTTTTTTGATCCTTGATATTTACTTTTATGAGACTGATTAGTCTCTCTGTCAATATTTTCTTTTTTGTATTGATGGAATAAACTTACGTAGCATGTTAAACTGTTGATTTATCCGTTAAGAGTCAACTAAGAATAATAAATTTTTATTTGTTGGGAGTGTTGTTGTGTTTTGGGTAATTGTTAGAGTCATTAGTTTTTTTTATATTTTTGTTATCTTTTTAAATATTTTGACTAAATTTATTGTATAAAATTAAAAAATATTAGTATTTTTTAAATTATTTTTTTTATAAAATTTAACAAAAATTATATTAATAATTAATATGTCACATAAATATAGTATAAAAAGATTATTAACATAAGAAATAGAGACTAATTAGCCTTACAATATTAAAGAGCAAAAAATCGAAATAAATATTTTTTGTTAAAAATTTTGTGGTCTTTTAAAAAAATTATGAAAGAAAAGGCCGGGATCACCCTTTAAGAAATGAACAATGTGTTAGGGCGGGGATATATACGTGGGTGAACTAGCATTAGCAATAATCAGCAATGTTCTGAAAATTGGACCGGACTGATCGGTTCAATCGGGTTAACCAAAAATTGGTCACCTAGCCGGTCCGATCCACCTACAAAACCGCGCTGCAAAAAATCGGTGAAATAACCGGCCGAATCGGTGGTTAACCGGCAAATCGGGCAAACCGGTCCGGTTTTTACAAGTGCTGTTTTTTTTCCCTGCTAATAAAACGACGTCGTTTGTTTAAAAAAAAAAACAGGCTGAAGAACGCGTGACTTGCAGCTAGCCACAGATAAAGTTTACCATAAATCGGAAATCCCTAATCTCCCTAATCTCCCAAAATCTTCGAAGAACACTTTACTGCCACTCCCAACCATAAGCTCGAGGCTAGAGCTTCTACATACGACGGACAACCGACGCCGTGAAGAACACTCCCACTTTCACCGTCGTGGGTCGTCGTTCACCGTCGCGGGTCGTCGCGCACCGTCGCGGGTTCTGGGTTTCTGGCTTCTGGGTTTCTGGGTTTAGGGCTTCTAGGTTTCTGGCTTCTGTTCGTGCTGTTTTCTGGCTTCTGTTCATTCTTCTCTCGAGGTAAGTTCTGGATTTCTGGATTCTGTTCGCTATTTTCATCGTCAAACTCGCCTTCACTGTGTTTGTCGGTGTCGGTCGTTGCTTGCCTTCCTCCTCGCCGCCGGTAAGCCTCGTCTCCTCTGTTCGCAATTTCACCTTCCTCCTCTGCTTGTTGGTTTATTATTTGCTGGAATGGATTTATTTGTTATTTTTTATTTTCTGTTCATGATTTTCTAATTTATTTGTTTGCTGGATTCATGATTTTCGTTTATTTTGATTTTCTGAGGTTATTTTGATTTAGTTGTTATTTGTTGTTTCTGATTTATTTGTTATTTATTCATGATTTTGTTGCTGATGCTATTGTTTGCTGAGGACTTGAGGTTATTGTTTGCTTGTTGAAGTTGACAAAGAGAAGGGATCAGTGTTTGAGATGTCTTTATATTGAAATATAGCTGTGGTGGTTTTGTTGTCAATTGAGATTGGAAAATCCATAAAGACCCTTTGCAGCCATGAAGTACCTGCTTGGAACAATGTTGGCATAGACTAAAACATTTGTGGTTATGGAACTTGTGGTAAATGATTTTGTTAAATTTTGATGGATGATAATTGATGGTGTTTTGTTGAATTTTCTAAAATAATTTTATTGATAATTGATTATGTTTTCTTTTTAAATATTTAAAATTATGTATTTAATTTTTAATAAATTTATTTTATATTTATTGAAATCGGTTAAATTCCGGTTAAATTCTGATCAAACCATTAAACTAATGAATCAGTTACTCTACTGATTCATTGATCGATTCGATTCTCACAACCTTAGAGCTTCAATTTAATCATCAACTGTGCTGGAAACTACTAACTTGCCAGTTTTGTTCGAAAGGCAAATGGCTATTTGGTCCAACGATTTTTTTTTTTTAAATCAGAAATTCTATTAATTTAGCAAAGAGCCCAATAATATATTCAAGTGGGTTAAAGTATAAATTTCTGCCGGTGCCTCTTTCATACACACAGTATTTAGTATGGTAAGAACAAGTTTAGTTAATGAATCAGCTACAAAACTATAAAAAAAAATCTAATGAATTTTAAATAAAATAGTTTGGTTTTTATTCTGTATTTTTTTAAATTTTTTAATATTTTAGACAATTTTAAAAATAATTTTTACTTTTTTCATTCGATTAAATATTTTATAATAAACTGTTAGTTAAACTATTATTTTCAAATATTATTTATCTCACATTGTATCATTATTTTCGTCATATTACCATGTCATTTTTATCATTTATTATGGTGACTTCGATCATTAACTTTATTCTATTAATTTAAACTGTTTAAAAAAAGTAATTTTATGACACATTAATTCTACTTTTATCCCACTTTCACTTTCATTCCACTTTTTGGTTTACGTTGATAGAGAGAGTAAATACTAAAAAAATATTGCATAGCCTGAATATTGTTCAATATGGTGATAACATATGCATCTTGTGTAAATCAGACGTTGAATATATACATTACTTGTTTATGTGCTGTGAGTTTACTTGGCAGGTGTGGTATCGATGGCTATCTGACTTTGGAAATTTGTGATCTATTCCGAATTCACTAAAAAAACACTTTGAGAGTTGGACAGGTGTTGCTCACAAGAAAAGAGACCACAACAAGTGATTTATATGTTTTTTTTTCGATTATTTGGAATATTTGACTAGAAAAAAACAAGCGGATCTTCAACAACATAGAAGGAGGTGCTGAGGAGGTGTTTCATAAATTTGTAACCTGTTATAGAGAATGGTATAATTTAGATTCCTTTTGTTGTTGATGGCAATACTAGAAATAATATTAGGGACAATTTTCTGATCTTATTTTTATAGGTTCTTTGTTTGTTAGTTTTTTTTTTCGTTTTATTGTTTGTGTTGAGTTCTGTTGTTCAAAAAAAATAAAAAAAATATATTTTATTATATATATAAACAAAGGAGTTTATATATATTTATAGTGCATGCTTTATATCCTCAACTTGCCATTGCGGTCGGTCTTTCATGCACATCGTACCTGTATCCAACTGGACTTTAGAAACCACTAGATTGTCGTTTCCTATATATTGTTCGCTTGTTTTTTCCTCTTTACTCTTCTCATGGTACAATAATTAAATATCCAAATTAAATTCTAGCTGTTGAGTGTTGACAAATCATGTATGTACGCATGCATGTATGTATGTTACGGTCAAAAGGCGAAGTATAGTTGAGAACTTGAGACGTAGATTTTGACCCAAAATAAAAATTGAAAGAAGCTATTGTACTGATAGCTAGATGACAAACTTTGTATTATAATCTTTCATGAATTCTATTAAAGAGACTATTAGAAATCTTGACAATATATATAATGGATTAGTTATTTATTCTAATAAAAATAAAAAGTGATATCACTCCACAAAGTATTTTAAATTTAAAAATTTTTATTCAGTTATTTTACAAAAACAATTATCTAAATCTTAGTTATAAACAGTTTTCACTTATAAATTTTTCTTCTTCTCAAGACAACAGCCATCCCCAACGTTCTTCACTGGCCATCAAACCCTCAACGATGTTTAGCTTCAGCCCCAATCCACCCGCCTCTCTCGCGCGCGTCTGTCTCCATCGTTGGCAGCCAACAGGTCAGAAAGACGTCTCCTTCTCATCGCAGGTCTCTGTGTCATCCGCCGGGAACCCGGTCGAGGTAGGGCTTCCTTGTTCCAGTCATGCGTCCCTGGTGCTTGACTCGCCATTCTATCCCGCGTCGGTACGCAGTCTGTGGGTCACGTCTTGCCACCACCGCCCTAGCTTCCCAGTCCGTTGCACTCGTGACAAAAAACAACAAGCTACATGATGAGCGGATATTTTATACGCTTTTTGGCATTTTTTATATAATTTTTGTTATGTTTTGTTTAAGTTTTATTTTATTTTCATAGGTTTTAGTGCAAAATTCACATTTTTGGATTCTACTTTGAGTTTGTGTGTTTTATGATGATTTCAGGTATTTTCTTGCTGAAATTGAAGAGTTTTGACAAAGTCCGATTCAGAGACAAGGAAAGCATAGCAGATGCTGTCAGGATTTGACCTCTGTGCATTCAAACGAGCATTTCTGGAGCTACAGAGGTCCAAATGATGCATTCTCAACGGCGTTGGAAATATAACTTTTAGAGCTTTCCAGAAAATATATAATAATCTATACTTTTCTTCGGGGGAGCCTGCCCATTCTAGGCGTTGAACGCCAAGAAGCTACCCCCTAGCTGGCGTTCAACGCCCCAAAGGAGATCCAAAGCTGGCGTTGAACACCAACCACCCCCTAGTGGGCGTTCAATGCCCAACACAAGCATAAGGCAGCGTGGTTCACTCCCCATTCCTCAAAGTGGACGCCAAGCTCAACCCAAGTACTCAACCAAAGTGGGCACAATGATGGATTTCGTACCTCTAGTCTATTCTATCATATTTTTGTACTTCTTAGTTATTAGATTAGTATATATAGAACAAGGATCACCCTTGTTCAGGACTTTTATGCCATATTTTTTAATACTTTACTATTTTCTGTAAGCTATGAGTCACTTACCTCCTAGGTTAAGGTTATGAGCTCTACTGATTCTTATGGATTAATAATATCACTATTCTATTTCAATCTATGCTTGATTCCATTCTAAGATGTATCTTCATTCTTCATCCTAATGAATTGGGAGTGTAGCTTGACCGTCATCCCTATTCTACATGGGTTCTTGCGAGTCCTTGACGGGATAGTATTGAACCATAAGCTTGATTACACATATCTTAGATGGCTAATCCACGACTTCATTGGGGACTTGGAGACATCAGTTGAGCCGACTTACGGGGCGATTAGGGCCTTTGTGGTATAGGCTAGAATCAAGAAGCAACGTTCTCTGATCTAGAAGATCTGACCTTGTCTGTGGCATTTTGAGTAGGATCACCAAGGGAATGGACTGCAGGAGCTTCACCCCCGTTCAGATTGGATGACCACTGACCTGACATTTAATCTGAAGCGGAAGAGATTGATAACCACTGACCTGGCGTTAATCACTTACAGCCTGCCATGGAATGAATCATGAGAAGTTGATGTAGACAGTGAGAAAAGTTGATCCAGAAGGAGGAAGCATCTCCGAAGCTTCAACCGTTCTCATATCACTGATTTCACACCAATTAAGTAGTTCTATCTTTATTTATTCTGTTTTATGCATTTTTTCACAACTATATTTTCTATCCGCCTGACTAAGATCTAGAAGATAGCCATTGATTTTTCAATCCGACAATCTCCGTGGGATCGACCCTCACGCACCAAAGGTATTACTTGGACGACCTGGTGCACTTGCCGGTCTATCTGTGCGAATATTGCGGAGTCAATTTCGTGCACTAAGTTTTTGGCGCCATTGCCAAGGATTGTTCGAGTTTGACAAACTACCGGACTAGCTTGTGACTTAGATTAGGTACTTTTTACGGATTTAAAGAGCTATTAAACCGTAATTTTTCTCTTTTTTTTGTGACTTTTATTTTCTTTTTCAAAATCCATCTTTTCTTTGTCTTTTGTTTGATTCTAGTGTCAATTTTTAAGTTTAGTGTCTTTTATGTGTTCTTTATTTCCCTGAAATTTTTGAAAATTGTTCTTGAGTGTTCTTCTTGGTATTCAAATTTTAAATTTCTTTGTCTTTTCTTGTTAGTGAAGTTAAATTTTAAATTTCAAATCCTATCTTTTTAAAACTTTTCAAATCTTCACCATATCTTTCTTTTCAACTTATTTTCAAATCTTTATCTTATCTTGTTTCAATTTCAAAATTCAAAATCAAATCTTTTTCAAAGTTCAAAATAAAAAAATTTCATAATCAAAGCTTTTTCAAATCTTTTTCAATTCTTATTTTATCTTATTGACTTTTTCTTTCCAATTCTAAATTTCAAAATTTTTAAAAATCAAATCTTTTTCAAATATCCTATCTTATCTTATTTTCAAATCTTTCTTAATTAATTACTCGTTTTTATCTTATTTTAATTTTAAAAGTTTGGTATCTCTTTAATACTTTCCTTTCTCTTTCCTCTTTTTCAAAACTTCCTAACTAATTCTTCTCTCTCCTCTTTTCAAAAACCACCTTTTAATTTTCAAATCTTTTTAGTTAATTAGCTTTTAATTTCCTTCTTATTTTTTTGAAATCTATAAATAAATAAAATAAACATAAAAATATTTTAATTCTAATTTTCATTTTTATTTGAATTCTTCTACCTTCCTTCACCATGAACCCAAATGGAAATGAATAGTTCAGAAGAACTTTGGGCTATTACCGCCCGCACTCCTGACTTCTATGGAAGAAGTATCAGTATACCCCCCATTAGACCAAGTATTTTTGAGCAAAACCCTTAGCTCATTACTCTGGTGTAGCAAAACTGCCAGTACTCTGGACTTCCAAAGGAAGAGCCTATTGAGTTCCTGGAAAATTTCTTACAAATTACTGACACAGTACACACAGAAAGGGTGGATCAGGATTTCTATAGACTGCTACTCTTTCCCTTTACTGTAAGAGACCAAGCAAAGAGGGGTTAGATAACCAACCCAAATCTAGCTTGAAAACATGAAAGCAGCTAGTAGACAAGTTTCTGAATCAATACTTTCTCCCAAGGAAGTTAACCCAGTTAAGCCTGGACATCAAAGGCTTCAAGCAAGAGAATAATGAGTCTCTTCATGATGCGTGGGGGAGGTATAGAAGAATGCTACAAAAATGCCCCACTGAAATATTTTCAGAATGGGTACAATTAGACATCTTCTATTACGGCCTAATAGACTTGGCTAGGATGTCTCTAGACTACTCTACTGGTGGTTCTATACATATAAGGAAAACAATTGAAGAGGCTCACGAACTTATTGAGACAGTTGCCATGAACCAGCATCTGTACTCGGTTGATGAGACTTCCATAAAGGGAGAGGTTAAGGCAGTATCTACTGAATCTAACCCTCCAGAACAAAATGGCCCATTGACTCAGTAGCTACACGCCCTTGCACAGCAGTTGTTGGAATTGCAAGAAGCTCTACGAGAAACTCAGACTTCCAAAAGGAATATAGAAACACAGCTAAGTCAAACTAGGCAGCAATTATCTAAACAGATAAAAGAAGAGTGTCAGGCTATCCAACTGAGTAGTGGGAAAACATTAAACACCCAACCTCAGAACAACAGGAGACCAGGGAAGGAAAAGCTGACAGAGGATAATCAGACTGCTGTCTAAGACACCTCTAAGAGCGTTGAACACCCAAAGAAGAATGTCATTGACGTTCAACGCCAAGAAGGGGGCATCACTCCTAGCGTTGAACGCCCAAAAAGGGATAGTATTCGTGGCATTGAACGCCAAGAAAGGTGCAACAAGAGAGTTGAATGCCTAAACAGGGATGGTTAGACTCATGCAAATGCTGATATGACCCCTCCTAAGGAAGCCACTAACCCCCTTTCCATTTCTATAGGCATTCAACCTACATCAACTAAGGTTGATGAGTACAGGGCCAGGATGCCATTTTCTCAGAAACTCCGTCAAGCAGAAAAAGATAAACAGTTTACCCACTTTGTGGAATATCTCAAGACACTATAGATCAAGATTCCTTTTGCGGAGACTCTTGAATAGATACCTTGTTATGCTAAGTTCATGAAAGACATCTTAAGTCATAAGAAGGATTGGAGAGAGGCAGAAATAGTCTTCCTCACTGAAGAATGCAGTGCGGTGATCCAAAAGAGCTTACCAGAGAAACTCAAAGACTCTGGGAGCTTTATGATACCATGCACCCTAGGGGATGCCTGCACAAGGACAACCCTATGTGATCTTGGAGCAAGTATAAACCTAATACCAGCATTGGTGCACGAAATTGCAATCACACTTTTGCAATCCTGCACAACTAACCAGCAAGTGCACTGGGTCGTCCAAGTAATACCTTACGTGAGTAAGGGTCGATCCCACGGAGATTGTCGGCTTGAAGCAAGCTATGGTTATCTTGTAACTCTTAGTCAGGATATCAATAATTATCAGGTTTGATTGTAAAAAGCAAAAGAACATGAAATAAGTACTTGTTTTGCAGTAATGGGGAACAGGTTGAGGTTTTGGAGATGCTCTATCTTCTGAACCTCTACTTTCCTACTGTCTTCTTCTTCAAGCACGCAAGGCTCCTTCCATGGCAAGCTGTATGTAGGGTTTCACCGTTGTCAATGGCTACCTCCCATCCTCTCAGTGAAAATGTTCAACGCGCTCTGTCACAGCACGACTAATCATCTGTCGGTTCTCAATCGGGTTGGAATAGAATCCAGTGATTCTTTTGCATCTGTCACTAACGCCCAGCCCTCAGGAGTTTGAAGCTCGTCACAGTCATTCATTCTTTGAATCCTACTCAGAATACCACAAACAAGGTTTAGACCTTCCGGATTCTCTTGAATGCCGCCATCAATTCTAGCTTATACCACGAAGATTCTGATTAAGGAATCCAAGAGATATCTACTCAATCTAAGGTAGAACGGAGGTGGTTGTTAGGCACACGTTCATAGTTGAGAATGATGATGAGTGTCACGGATCATCACATTCATCAGGTTTAGGAACAAGTGATATCTTAGAATGGAAGCAAGCATGATTGAATAAAAAACAGTAGTAATTGCATTAATCCATCAAGACACAGCAGAGCTCCTCACCTCCAACCATGGGGTTTAGAGACTTATGCCATAGAAGATACAATGAGAAACGTGTAAAGTGTCATAAGGTGTAGATACAATGTCAAAAGATCCTATTAATAGTGAACTAGTAACCTAGGGTTTACAGAAATGAGTAAATGACAGAAAAATCCACTTCCGGGCCCACTTGGTGTGTGCTTGGGCTGAGCATTAAAGCATTTTCGTGTAGAGACTCTTCTTGGAGTTAAACGCCAGCTTTTGTGCCAGTTTGGGCGTTTAACTCCAATTTTTATGCCAGTTCCAGCGTTAAACACTGGGAATTTTGAAGCTGATTTCCAACGCCGGTTTCGCCTATCAAATCTCGGGCAAAGTATAGACTATTATACATTGCTGGAAAGCCCAGGATGTCTACTTTCCAACGCCATTAAGATCGCGCCAATTAGGCTTCTGTAGCTCCAGAAAATCCACTTCGAGTGCAGGGAGGTCAGAATCCAACAGCATCTGCAGTCCTTTTAGCCTCTGAATCAGATTTTTGCTCAGATCCCTCAATTTCAGCCAGAAAATACCTGAAATCACAGAAAAACACACAAACTCATAGTAAAGCCCAGAAAAGTAAATTTTAACTAAAAACTAATAAAAATGTAATAAAAACTAACTAAATAATACTAAAAACACACTGAAAATAATGCCAAAAAGCGTATAAATTATCCGCTCATCACAACACCAAACTTAAATTGTTGCTTGTCCCCAAGCAACTGAAAATCAAAATAGAATAAAAAAGAAGAGAATATACTATAGACTCCAAAATATCAAAGAAGCTTAGCTCCAATTAGATGAGCGAGACTAGTAGCTTTTTGCTTCCGAACAGTTTTGGCATCTCGCTTTATCCTTTGAGGTTCAGAATGATTGGGATCCATATGAACTCAGAACTCAGATAGTGTTATTGATTCTCCTAGTTAAGTATGATGATTCTTGAACATAGCTATTTTATGAGTCTTGGCTGTGGCCCAAAGCATTCTGTCTTCCAATATTACCACCGGATACATACATGCCACAGACACATACTTGGGTGAACCTTTTCAGATTGTGACTCAGCTTTGCTAGAGTCCCCAATTAGAGGTGTCCAGGGTTCTTAAGCACACTCTTTTTGCCTTGGATCACAACTTTATTTCTTTCTTTTTTTTTCGTTTTTTTTTTACTTTTTCTTGCTTCAAGAATCAATTTGATGATTTTTTAGATCCTCAATAACAGTTCTCCCTTTCCATCATTCTTTCAAGAGCCAACAATTTTAACATTCTTAAAACAACAAATTCAAAAGACATATGCACTGTTCAAGCATTCATTCAGAAAACAAAAAGTATTGTCACCACATCAAACTAATTCAACTAGTTTCAGAGATGAATTCGAAATCCTGTACTTCTTGTTCTTTTGTGATTAAAGCATTTTTCATTTAAGAGAGGTGATGGATTCATAGGACATTCATAGCTTTAAGACATGAACCTTAAATTTTATTAATCATGAATTAAGAACAAGACTCAAAAATAGATATAAGATAAGACTAATAGTAATAGAAAACAAAAAAATTAAATAGGCTCCTAATGATAGAGGTTATCACAGAGTTAGGACTCAAAAACCTTGATTTTGAGAAGTGGATGCTCCCTCCACTTGAGGGGAGAGCTTTTGGCGTTTCATCTCTTGAAGTTCACGCCCCTGCTTCTTGGTGCACGAAATTGCAATAACACTTTTGCAATCCCGCACAACTAACCAGCAAGTGCACTGGGTCGTCCAAGTAATACCTTGCGTGAGCAAGGGTCGATCCCACGGAGATTGTCGGCTTGAAGCAAGCTATGGTTATCTTGTAAATCTTAGTCAGGATATCAGAAACTATCAGGATTGATTGTAAAAAGTAAAAGAACATGAAATGGTTACTTGTATTGCAGTAATGGAGAATAGGTTGAGGTTTGGAGATGCTCCATCTTCTGAATCTCTGCTTTCCTACTGTCTTCTTCATCAAACACGCAGGCCTCCTTCCATGGCAAGCTCATGTAGGGTTTCACCGTTGTCAATGGCTACCTCCCATCCTCGCAGTGAAAGCTAATGCACGCACTCTGTCACAGTACTGCCAATCACCGGTTTGGTTCCCTCCCCTACCGGAATAGAATCCCTCTTTTGCGTCTGTCACTAACGCCCAGTAGGTTACAGGTTTGAAGCACGTCACAGTCATTCAATCATTGAATCCTACTCAGAATACCACAGACAAAGTTTAGACCTTCCGGATTCTCTTGAATGCTGCCATCAGGTCCTGCCTATACCACGAAGATTCCAATTAAAGAACCCAAGAGATAACTACTCAATCTAAGATAGAACAGAGGTGGTTGTCAGGCACGTGTTCATATTTGAGAATGATGATGATTGTCACGGATCATCACATTCATCCGGATTAAGAACAAGTGTTATCTTAGAATCGAAGCAAGCATGATTGAATAAGAAACAGTAGTAATTGCATTAATCCATCAAGACACAGCAGAGCTCCTCACCCCCAACCATGGGGTTTAGAGGCTCATACTGTGGAAAGAAATGTGTACAAAATGTTATGGGGTCATAAGGTCCGGATACAATGTCAAAAGATCCTATAAGTAGTAAACTAGTGTCCTAAGGTTTACAGAATTGAGTAAATGACAGAAAAATCCACTTCCGGGCCCACTTGGTGTGTGCTTGGGCTGAGCAATGAAGGAATTTCGTGTAGAGACCTTTTCTGGAGTTAAACGCCAGCTTTCATGCCAGTTTGGGCGTTTAACTCCAAATTTTATGCCAGTTCCGGCGTTTAACGCTGGAATTTCTATAGGTGACTTTGAGCACCGGTTTGGGCCATCAAATCTTGGGCAAAGTATGGACTATTATATATTTCTGGAAAGCCCAGGATGTCTACTTTCCAACGCCGTTGAGAGCGCGCCATTTGGGCTTCTGTAGCTCCAGAAAATCCACTTCGAGTGTAGGGAGGTCAGAATCCAACAGCATCTGCAGTCCTTTTCAGTCTCTGGATCAGATTTTTGCTCAGAACCTTCAATTTCAGCCAGAAAATATCTGAAATCACAGAAAAACACACAAACTCATAGTAAAGTCCAGAAAAGTGAATTTTAACTAAAAACTAATAAAAATATACTAAAAACTAACTAAAAGATACTAAAAACATACTAAAAACAATGCCAAAAAGCATACAAATTATCCGCTCATCACAACACCAAACTTAAATTGTTGCTTGTCCCCAAGCAACTGAAAATCAAAATAGGATAAAAAGAAGAGAATATACTATAGATTCCAAAATATCAAAGAAACATAGCTCCAATTAGATGAGCGGGACTAGTAGCTTTTTGCCTCCGAACAGTTTTGGCATCTCACTCTATCCTTTGAAGTTCAGAATGATTGGCATCTATGAGAACTCAGAACTCAGATAGTGTTATTGATTCTCCTAGTTAAGTATAATGATTCTTGAACATAGCTAGTGTATGAGTCTTGGCTGTGGCCCAAAGCACTCTGTCTTCCAGTATTACCACCGGATACATACATGCCACAGACACATAATTGGGTGAACCTTTTTAGATTGTGACTTAGCTTTGCTAGAGTCCCCAATTAGAGGTGTCCAAGGTTCTTAAGCACACTCTTTTTGCCTTGGTTCACAACTTTATTTCTTTCTTTCCCCTTTTTTTTTTCTTTTCTTCTTTTTTTTTTCGAAAATATTTTATTTTTTATTATTTTTTTTTGTATTCACTGCTTTTTCTTGCTTCAAGAATCAATTTGATGATTTTTCAGATCCTCAATAACAGTTCTCTTTCTCCTCATTCTTTCAAGAGCCAACAAATTTAACATTCTTAAAAACAACAAATTCAAAAGACATATGCACTGTTCAAGCATTCATTCAGAAAACAAAAAGTATTGTCACCACATCAAACTAATTCAACTAGTTTCAGAGATAAATTTCGAAATCCTGTACTTCTTGTTCTTTTGTGATTAAAGCATTTTTCATTTAAGAGAGGTGATGGATTCATAGGACATTCATAACTTTAAGGCAGAATATTTAAATTTTATTAATTACGAACTAAGAACAAGACTCAAAACTAAATATAAGATTAAACTAGAAAATAAAAATAGAGAACAAAATAAGATAAAAAAAACGCAAAAACATAGGCTACTAATGATAGAGGTTTTCACAGAGTTAGGACTCAACAACCTTGATTTTGAGAAGGGGATGTTCCCTCAGCTTGAGAGGAGAGCTTCTGGCGTTTCAGCTTTTGAAGTTCACGCCCCTGCTCCTCTTGCTCCTTCCATTGACTTCTTGGTGATTGGATGTTCAATGGGTATGAATTCATCTGCTTCCATCTTCACCCCAGCCTCTTTACAGAGCAAGGAGATCAAGCTTGGGTAGGCCAGTTTGGTTACAGTGGAATTCTTATTTGCAATTGTGTAGATCTCACAGGCAATCACATGATGCACCTCCACTGCTTTTCCAAGCATAATGCAATGAATCATCACTGCTCTCTTGATGGTAACCTCAGAACGGTTGCTAGTGGGCAATATGGAACGCCCAATAAAGTCTAGCCAACCTCTTGCAATTGGTTTGAGGTCTCCCCTCTTGAGTTGGTTAGGAACACCTTTAGAATTGGTTATCCACTTAGTTCCAGGGAGGCATATGTCCTCTAGAACTTGATCCAACCCTTTATCTACTCTCACCATCCTCCTATTAAAGGAGTCAGGATCATCTTGCAGTTGAGGCAACTTGAAGATTTCTCTTATTTTGTCCAGATGGAAGTATATAACTTTCCCTCTGACCATGGTTCTATAGGTATGGTAAGCGGTTCCAGTCATTCTCTGCTTATCTGTCAGCCACAGATTTGAGTAGAATTCCTGAACCATGTTCCTTCCAACCTTTGTCTCAGGATTGGTTAGAACTTCCCACCCTCTGTTTCGAATTTGCTCTTGGATCCCCGGATATTCATCTTCTTTCAGATCAAATTTTACTTCCGGGATCACTGACCTCAGACCCATTATTTTGTGATAATGGTCTTCATGTTCTTTGGTTAAGAACTTCTCTTCATTCCAAAGATTCTTTGGATTATTCTCTCTCTTGCCTCTTAAATTGGTTTGTTTTCCCTTAGGAGCCATGATATTGATGAATCTTGGCTTAGTGATCACGGAAAAGCACACCAAACTTAGAGGTTTGCTTGTCCTCAAGCAAAAGGAAAGAGAGAAGAGAGGGGGAGGAAGAGGAAATTCGAATGGTGTGTTGGAATGAGGGAGCCAAACGTGTATTTATAAGGTGGGGAGGGGAGTTTTTGAAAAAAAGAGAGAGGGATTTGAAAAGATATGGAAAGAAATTGAGAAAAGGGTGAGTTTTTGAAGAAGATTTGGGATTAATTTGAAATAGAATTGAAGAATGGTTTTGATTTGTGAAGATTTGAAAGTGAATGATGAAGGGTTGAAGTGCATTTATGTAGAAGAGTATGGTTAAAGAGAGGAAAGTTTGAAAAAAATTGAGTTGAAAACAAAAATGTGGTCCCCCCACCTTTCTGGCGTTAAACGCCCAGAATGGCACCCATTCTGGCGTTTAACGCCCATTTGCTACCCCTTTTGGGCGTTTAACGCCCAGCCAGGTGCCCTGGCTGGCGTTAAACGCCAGAAATCCTTTATCACTGGGCGTTTTTCCAAAACGCCCAGGATGCTGCACACCTGGCGTTAAACGCCCAGAATGGTGCCCATTCTGGCGTTTAACGCCCAAAATGGTACCATTACTGGCGTTAAACGCCCAGAATGGTGCCCATTCTGGCGTTTAACGCCCAAAATGCCCCTTACTGGCGTTTTTTCGCCAGTAAGCTCATTTTCTCTGCTTTTTGAGCTGAATCCTTCTGTAACTCTGTGAATTCCTTCATTTTTGATACTTGCCTCTGTAGGAACTAATCATACACCTTCCTAATGACTGGGTTGCCTCCCAGCAAGCGCTTCTTTACTGTCTTTAGCTGGACTTCCACTGAGAATCACTCAAGTCTCAGTTTTGAGCATTCCTGCTCAAAATTTCCTTCAAGATAGTGCTTGATCCTCTGTCCATTAACAATGAACTTCTTGTCAGAATCAATATCCTGAAGCTCAACATATCCATATGGTGATACTCCTGTAATCACATACGGACCCCTCCACCGGGATTTGAGTTTTCCCGGAAACAGTTTGAGCCTGGAGTTGAAGAGCAGAACTTTTTGTCCTGGCTCAAAGACTCTGGTTGACAATCTCTTGTCATGCCACTTCTTTGCCTTTTCCTTATAAATTTTTGCATTTTCAAAGGCATTGAGTCTGAACTCCTCTAGCTCATTTAGCTGGAGCAGTCTTTTCTCACCAGCTAACTGTGCATCCATGTTTAGGAATCTGGTTGCCCAGTAGGCTTTGTGTTCCAGTTCCACAGGCAAATGACAGGCCTTCCCATACACCAGTTGGTATGGAGAGGTGCCTATAGGAGTCTTGAATGCTGTTCTGTATGCCCACAGAGCATCATCCAAGCTCTTTGTCCAATCCTTTCTTCGGGCCATCACAGTCCGTTCCAGGATTCTTTTTAGCTCTTTGTTAGAGACCTCAGCTTGCCCATTTGTCTGTGGATGATACGGAGTTGCCACTTTATGGCTGATTCCATATCTAACCATAGCAGAGTATAGCTGTTTATTGCAGAAATGAGTGCCCCCATCACTGATTAGCACTCTGGGGACGCCAAACCTGCTGAAAATGTTTTTCTGGAGGAATTTCAGCACAGTCTTGGTATCATTAGTGGGTGTAGCAATTGCTTCTACCCACTTAGATACATAGTCCACTGCCACCAGAATGTAAGTGTTTGAGTATGATGGTGGGAATGGCCCCATGAAGTCAATTCCCCATACATCAAACAATTCTATCTCTAATATCCCTTGTTGAGGCATGGCATATCCGTGAGGCAGATTACCAGCTCTTTGGCAACTGTCACAGTTACGCACAAACTCTCGGGAGTCTTTATAGAGAGTAGGCCAGTAGAATCCACACTGGAGAACTTTAGTGGCTGTTCGCTCACTTCCAAAATGTCCTCCATAATGTGATCCATGGCAGTGCCATAAGATCTTTTGTGCTTCTTCTCTGGGTACACACCTGCGGATCACTCCGTCAGCACATCTCTTAAAGAGATATGGTTCGTCCCAAAGGTAGTACTTGGCATCTGAAATTAGTTTCTTTCTCTGCACACTGCTGTACTCCTTGGGTATGAACCTTACAGCTTTATAATTTGCAATGTCTGCAAACCATGGAGCTTCCTGAATGGCAAAGAGTTGCTCATCTGGGAAAGTCTCAGAGATCTCAGTAGAAGGGAGGGACGCCCCAGCTACTGGTTCTATCCGGGACAGATGATCCGCCACTTGGTTCTCTGTCCCTTTTCTGTCTCTTATTTCTATATCAAACTCTTGCAGAAGCAACACCCATCTTATAAGTCTGGGTTTTGAATCCTGCTTTGTGAGTAAGTATTTAAGAGCAGCATGGTCAGTGTACACAATCACCTTTGATCCCACTAGGTAGGATCTAAACTTGTCAATGGCATAAACCACTGCAAGTAACTCTTTCTCTGTGGTTGTGTAGTTCTTTTGTGCGTCATTTAGAACACGGCTAGCATAATAAATGACGTGCAAAAGCTTGTTATGCCTCTGTCCCAACACTGCACCAATGGCATGATCACTGGCATCACACATTAATTCAAATGGTAATGCCCAATCTGGTGCAGAGATGACTGGTGCTGTGACCAGCTTAGCTTTTAGGGTCTCAAATGCCTGCAGACACTGTGTGTCAAACACAAATAGTGTGTCAGCAGCTAACAGGTTACTTAGAGGTTTAGCAATTTTCGAAAAATCCTTGATAAACCTTCTGTAGAATCCTGAATGCCCCAGAAAGCTTCTGATTGCTTTAACATTGGCAGGTGGTGGTAATTTTTCAATTACCTCCACCTTTGCCTTATCCACCTCTATTCCCCTGCTTGAAATTTTGTGCCCAAGGACAATTCCTTCAGTCACCATAAAGTGACATTTCTCCCAGTTTAAAACCAGGTTAGTCTCTTGGCACCTTTTCAAGACAAGTGATAGGTGGTTAAGACAGGAGCTGAATGAGTCTCCATATACTGAAAAGTCATCCATGAAGACTTCCAGGAATTTCTCTACCATATCTGAGAAGATAGAGAGCATGCACCTCTGAAAGGTTGCAGGTGCATTGCACAGACCAAAAGGCATCCTTCTGTAGGCAAACACGCCAGAAGGGCAAGTGAATGCTGTTTTCTCTTGGTCCTGAGGATCTACTGCAATTTGGTTGTAGCCTGAATAGCCATCCAAAAAGCAGTAGTAATCATGACCAGCTAGTCTTTCTAGCATTTGGTCTATGAATGGTAAAGGAAAATGATCCTTTCTGGTGGCTGTATTGAGCCTTCTGTAGTCAATACACATGCGCCACCCTGTGACTGTTCTTGTAGGAACCAGTTCATTTTTTTCATTATGAACCACTGTTATGCCTCCCTTTTTGGGAACAACTTGGACAGGGCTCACCCAGGGGCTATCAGAAATAGGATAAATAATCCCAGCCTCTAGTAATTTAGTGACCTCTTTCTGCACCACCTCCTTCATGGCAGGATTTAGCCTCCTCTGTGGTTGGACCACTGGTTTGGCATTATCCTCCAATAGGATCTTGTGCATGCATCTAGCTGGGCTAATGCCCTTAAGATCACTTATGGACCACCCAAGAGCTGTCTTGTGTGTCCTCAGCACTTTAATCAGTGCTTCCTCTTCCTGTGGATTTAAAGCAGAGCTTATAATCACTGGAAAAGTGTCACCCTCTCCCAGAAATGCATATTTCAGGGATGGTGGTAGTGGTTTGAGTTCAGGCTTAGGAGGCTTATCCTCCTCCTGAGGAATTTTCGAAAATTCCTTTGCCTCCTCTGGCTCTTCCTGATCAGTTTGAGCATCTTTGAAGATGTCCTCAAGCTCTGATTCTAGGCTTTCAGCCATATTGATCTCTTCTACCAGAGAGTCAATAATGTCAGCGTCCATACAGTCCTCTGGTGTGTCTGGATGCTGCATTGCTTTTACAGCATTCAACTTGAACTCATCCTCATTGACTCTCAGGGTTACTTCCCCTTTTTGTACATCAATGAGAGTTCGTCCAGTTGCTAGGAAAGGTCTTCCTAGAATGAGAGTTGCACTCTTGTGCTCCTCCATTTCTAGCACCACAAAGTCAGTTGGAAAGGCAAATGGCCCAACCTTTACAATCATGTCCTCTATTATGCCTGATGGGTGTTTAATGGAGCCATCAGCAAGTTGGAGGCATATCCTGGTTGGTTTGACTTCTCCAATCAACCCAAGCTTTCTGATAGTGGATGCAGGTATTAGATTGATGCTTGCTCCAAGATCACATAAAGCTATATTGGTGCAAGTGCCTTCTAATGTGCATGGTATCAGAAAACTTCCAGGATCTTGAAGCTTTTCTGGTAAGCTTTTTAGAATGACTGCACTGCATTCTTCAGTGAGAAACACTTTTTCAGTTTCTCTCCAATCCTTCTTATGACTTAAGATTTCCTTCATGAACTTAGCATAAGAAGGTATTTGCTCAAGTGCCTCTGCAAATGGAATCTTTATTTCAAGAGTCCTTAAATAATCTGCAAAGCGAGCAAATTGCTTATCCTGTTCCGCCTTGCGGAGTTTCTGAGGATAAGGCATCTTGGCTTGATATTCTTCAACCTTAGATGCTGCAGGTTTATTCCTTACAGAAGTGGTTGAAGAAGCCTTGTTAGAGGGATTACTGTCAGCACTCTCAGGTGTCTGATTTTCCCTTGGCGTTTGGACGCCAGGAATGGGTGGAAAATGGGCGTTTAACGCCAACTTTTCCCCCTTTTCTGGCGTTTGAATGCCAGAACTGGGCAAGGAATGGGCGTTTAACGCCAGCTTTCCTTCCCTTTCTGGCGTTTGAACGCCAATATTCCTCTCTGGGCTCTTACTGTCCTCAGAGGGATTTTGAACAGTGGGTTGGTTGTCCTCTGTCATTTGTTCCTTATTTGGCTTTTGCTCTTTTGAACAGTGTTATTCAAGGTCTTTCCACTCCTCAATTGAACTGCTTGGCACTCCTCTGTTATCTGTTTAGATATTTGCTGTTTTGCTTGATTCAACTGTAGTTCTATGCTCTTATTAGCAACTTTAGTTTCATGGAGCATCTCTTTAAATTCTGCTAACTGTTCTGTCATCAGGAGCAGTTGTTGATTAAGCTCCATTATCTGTTCTTGAGGATTAGAGTCAGTGACTACTGTCATGACTTCCTCTTCTGGAGAGAACTCATTACTAGAGTACAGATACTGGTTTCTAGCAACAGTCTATAAGCTCTTGAGCTTCTTCAATTGTTTTCCTCATGTGTATAGATCCACCAGCTGAGTGGTCTAAAGACATCTGAGCTTTTTCTGTAAGCCCATAGTAGAAAATGTCTAACTGTACCCACTCTGAAAACATTTCAGAGGGACATTTTCTTAGCATACCTCTATACCTCTCCCAGGCATTATAAAGGGATTCATTATCCTCTTGTTTAAAGCCTTGGATGTCCAGCCTTAGCTGTGTCATCCTTTTTGGAGGGTAAAAATGATTCAGGAATTTGTCTGATAACTGTTTCCATGTCTTTATGCTTGCTGTAGGTTGGTTATTTAACCACCTTTTAGCTTGATCTTTTACAGCAAATGGAAACAGTAATAGTCTGTAGACATCCTGATCTACCTCTTTATCATGCACTGTGTCAGCAATTTGTAAGAACTGTGCCAGAAACTCAGTAGGTTCTTCCTGTGGAAGACCGGAATACTGGCAATTTTGCTGCACTATGATAATGAGTTGAGGGTTTAGCTCAAAGCTGCTTGCTTTGATGGGAGGTATACAGATGCTACTCCCATATGCAGCTGTAATGGGGTTAGCATAAGACCCCAGAGTCCTCTTGGACTGATTAATTCCACTTGAGTCCATAATGGACAAAAGGGAAATGAGAATGATTGCAAAGAGATAAATTTTGTTTATTTTTGATTTTTTTTGAAATAACCGAAAAAAATAAAATAAAATAAAATAAAACAAAAGGAAAATAAAATAAAGAATTCGAAAATCAAAGGGAAAATGAGATCAAAGCAAATTGAGAACTGAATCAATTAGTAAAAAAAAAGGTTTTGAAAACAGCAATTAAAAAGATATGATTGAAAAAAATTTTTATGAAAAAGATTTGATTCTTAAAAAGAGGAAAGAAAAAAACACAAAAAGACACCAAACTTAAAATTTTTAGAAAATTAAACACTAAATTTTCGAAAATTTTGAAGGAAAAACACAAAGAGGACACCAAACTTAGAACTTTTGTGAATCAAAAAGGGACTAAGAATAAGAAAAATTCGAAAATCAAAAGAAAAACAACAACATGCAATTGACACCAAACTTAGAATATGAAACTAGACTCAACTAAAAGACTCTAAACCAACAAAAATAAAACAGTCCTAATCTAAGCAACAAGATAAGCCGTCAGTTGTCCAAACTCGAACAATCCCCGGCAACGGCGCCAAAAACTTGGTGCACGAAATTGCAATAACACTTTTGCAATCCCGCACAACTAACCAGCAAGTGCACTGGGTCGTCCAAGTAATACCTTGCGTGAGCAAGGGTCGATCCCACGGAGATTGTCGGCTTGAAGCAAGCTATGGTTATCTTGTAAATCTTAGTCAGGATATCAGAAACTATCAGGATTGATTGTAAAAAGTAAAAGAATATGAAATGGTTACTTGTATTGCAGTAATGGAGAATAGGTTGAGGTTTGGAGATGCTCCATCTTCTGAATCTCTGCTTTTCTACTGTCTTCTTCATCAAACACGCAGGCCTCCTTCCATGGCAAGCTCATGTAGGGTTTCACCGTTGTCAATGGCTACCTCCCATCCTCGCAGTGAAAGCTAATGCACGCACTCTGTCACAGTACTGCCAATCACCGGTTTGGTTCCCTCCCCTACCGGAATAGAATCCCTCTTTTGCGTCTGTCACTAATGCCCAGTAGGTTACAGGTTTGAAGCACGTCACAGTCATTCAATCATTGAATCCTACTCAGAATACCACAGACAAAGTTTAGACCTTCCGGATTCTCTTGAATGCTGCCATCAGGTCCTGCCTATACCACGAAGATTCCAATTAAAGAACCCAAGAGATAACTACTCAATCTAAGATAGAACAGAGGTGGTTGTCAGGCACGTGTTCATATTTGAGAATGATGATGATTGTCACGGATCATCACATTCATCCGGATTAAGAACAAGTGTTATCTTAGAATCGAAGCAAGCATGATTGAATAAGAAACAGTAGTAATTGCATTAATCCATCAAGACACAGCAGAGCTCCTCACCCCCAACCATGGGGTTTAGAGGCTCATACTGTGGAAAGAAACGTGTACAAAATGTTATGGGGTCATAAGGTCCGGATACAATGTCGAAAGATCCTATAAGTAGTAAACTAGTGTCCTAAGGTTTACAGAATTGAGTAAATGACAGAAAAATCCACTTCCGGACCCACTTGGTGTGTGCTTGGGCTGAGCAATGAAGGAATTTCGTGTAGAGACCTTTTCTGGAGTTAAACGCCAGCTTTCATGCCAGTTTGGGCGTTTAACTCCAAATTTTATGCCAGTTCTGGCGTTTAACGCTGGAATTTCTGTAGGTGACTTTGAGCGCCAGTTTGGGCCATCAAATCTTGGGCAAAGTATGGACTATTATATATTGCTGGAAAGCCCAGGATGTCTACTTTCCAACGCCGTTGAGAGCGCGCCATTTGGGCTTCTGTAGCTCCAGAAAATCCACTTCGAGTGCAGGGAGGTCAGAATCCAACAGCATCTGCAGTCCTTTTCAGTCTCTGGATCAGATTTTTGCTCAGAACCTTCAATTTCAGCCAGAAAATACCTGAAATCACAGAAAAACACACAAACTCATAGTAAAGTCCAGAAAAGTGAATTTTAACTAAAAACTAATAAAAATATACTAAAAACTAACTAAAAGATACTAAAAACATACTAAAAACAATGCCAAAAAGCATACAAATTATCAGCTCATCACTTCTCTTGTTCCTTCAGCAATTTACAGAGCATGCAGTTCTGATTCTGCTGTTCTTCCTTAAGTTGCTCCATAGTTTTTTGCAACTTGGTGATAGATGCTTCTAGGCTGGCCCAGTAGTCAATTTCAGGAAATTCAGGGAAGAACTCCTGCGCCCTCTTTTTGATAGAGTTGTCTTGCATTTGTCCTTCCATTGACTTCTTGGTGATTGGATGTTCAATGGGTATGAATTCATCTACTCCCATTTTTACTCTAGCCTCTTTACAGAGCAAGGAGATCAAGCTTGGGTAAGCCTGTTTGGCTTCAGTGGAATTCTTATTTGCAATTGTGTAGATCTCACAAGCAATCAGATGATGAACCTCCACTTCTTTTCCAAGCATAATGCAATGAATCATCACTGCTCTCTTGATAGTAACCTCAGAACGGTTGCTAGTGGGCAATATGGAGCGCCCAATAAAGTCTAGCCAACCTCTTGCAATTGGTTTGAGGTCTCCCCTCTTGAGTTGGTTTGGGACACCTTTTGAATTGGTTATCCATTTAGTTCCAGGGAGGCATATGTCCTCTAGAACTTGATCTAACCCTTTATCTGCTCTCACCATCCTCCTATTAAAGGATTCAGGATCATCTTGCAGTTGAGGCAATTTGAAGACCTCTCTTATTTTGTCCAGATGGAAGTAAATAATTCTCCCTCTGACCATGGTTCTGTAGGTACGAAAAGCAGTTCCAGTCATTCTCTGTTTATCTGTCAGCCACAGATTTGAGTAGAATTCCTGAACCATGTTCCTTCCAACCTTTTTCTCAGGGTTGGTTAGAACTTCCCATCCTCTGTTTCGAATTTGCTCTTGGATCTCCGGGTATTCATCTTCTTTCAGATTGAATTTGACTTCCGGGATCACTGACCTCAGACCCATTATTTTGTGGTAATGGTCTGCATGTTCTTTGGTTAAGAATTTCTCTTGACTCCAAACATCCTTTGGATTATTCTCTTTCTTGCCTCTTGAATTGGTTTGTTTTCCTCTAGGAGCCATGATCTTGATAAATCTTGGCCTAGTGATCACGGAAAGCACACCAAACTTAGAGGTTTACTTGTCCTCAAGAAAAAGAAGGTAAAGAGGGGAGAGAGGAGGAGAGCAAATTCGAATGGTGTGGGGAAGGAGGGTGGCCGAACGTGTTTAAATAGGAGAGGAGGAGAAATTTTCGGAAATTGGAAGGAGATTTGAGAAGATATGGAAAAAATTTGAGGAGATGATTGAGTTTTTGAAAGAGTCTAGGAGAGTAGAAATAGATTTGAAGAAGATTCTAATTTTTGAAATTGGAAGATGAATGATGAAAGTTTGTAATGTGTTTATGTAAAAAGATATGGATTAAAACAAGAAAGTTTGAAAAAAATTTGAAGTGGAAACAAAATCTCCTCCCCCTGCCTTTCTGGCGTTAAACGCCCAGAATGGTATCCATTCTGGCGTTTAACGCCCATTTGTTGGCCTATTTGGGCGTTTAACGCCCAGCCAGGTATCCTGGCTGGCGTTAAACGCCAGAAATCTCTTTATCACTGGGTGTTTTGCTAAACGCCCAGGATGCTGCACACCTAGCGTTAAACGCCCAGAATGGTGCCCATTCTGGCGTTTAACGCCCAAAATGGCACATTTACTGGTGTTAAACGCCCAGAATGGTGCCTATTTTGGCGTTTAACACCCAAAGTACCCCTTATTGGCGTTTTTTCGCCAGCAAGCTCTTTTTCTCTGCTTTTTGCACTGAATCCTTCTGTAACTCTGTGAATTCCTTCAATTTTGATAATTGCCTTTTAAGAATATGTATCAAACCTTGATTAAACAGAACTGATACCCTTCTAATCACTGGGTTGCCTCCCAGCAAGCGCTTCTTTATTGTCTTTAGCTGGACCTTCACTGAAAATCACTCAAGTCTCAGTTTTGAGCATTCTTGCTCAAAATTGCTTTCAAGATAATGCTTGATCCTCTGTCCATTGACAATGAACTTCTTGTCAGAATCATTATCCTGAAGCTCAACATATCCATATGGTGATACTCCTGTAATCACATACGGACCCCTCCAGTGGGACTTAAGCTTTCCTGGGAACAATCTGAGCCTAAAGTTGAAGAGCAGGACCTTTTATCCTGGCTCAAAGACTCTGGATGACAACTTCTTGTCATGCCACTTCTTTGCCTTTTTCTTATAAATTTTTGCATTTTCAAAGGCATTGAGTCTGAATTCCTCTAGCTCATTTAGCCGGAGCAATCTTTTTTCACCAGCTAACTTAGCATCCATGTTTAGGAATCTGGTTGCCCAGTAGGCTTTATGTTCCAGTTCCACGAGCAGATGACAGGCCTTCCCATACACCAGTTGGTATGGAGAGGTTCCTATAGGAGTCTTGAATGCTGTTCTGTATGCCCACAGAGCATCATCCAAGCTCTTTGCCCAATCCTTTCTACGGGAAATTACAGTCCATTCTAGGATTCTTTTGAGCTCTCTGTTAGAGACCTCAGCTTGCCCATTTCTCTATGGGTGATACAGAGTTGCTACTTTGTGGCTAATTCCATATCTAACCATAGCAGAGTACAGTTATTTATTGCAGAAATGGGTGCCTCCATCACTGATCAGTACTCTGGGAACACCAAACCTGCTGAAGATGTGTTTCTGGAGGAATTTCAGCACGGTCTTGGTATCATTATTGGGTGTGGCAATTGCTTCCACCCATTTAGATACATAGTCTACTGCCACTAGAATATAAGTGTTTGAGTATGATGGTGGGAAGGGGCCTATGAAGTCAATTCCCCATACATCAAACAATTCAATCTCTAAGATCCCTTGCTGAGGCATGGCGTAACCATGAGGCAAATTACCAGCTCTTTGGCAACTGTCACAGTTACGCACAAACTCTCGGGCATCTCTATAGAGAGTAGGCCAGTAGAATCCGCATTGAAGGACCTTGGTTGCTGTTCGCTCACCTCCAAAGTGCCCTCCATATTGTGATCCATGGCAATGCCACAGGATTCTTTGTGCTTCCTCTCTGGGTACACATCTGCAAATTATTCCGTCTGCACATCTCTTAAAGAGATATGGCTCATACCATAGGTAGTACTTGGCATCTGAAATTAATTTCTTTCTTTGCACTCTGCTGTACTCCTGGGGTATGAACCTCACAGCTTTATAATTTACAATATCTGCAAACCATGGAGCTTCCTGAATGGCAAAGAGTTGCTCATCTGGGAAGGTCTCAGAGATCTCAGTAGAAGGGAGGGACGCCCCAGCTACTGGTTCTATTCGGGACAGATGATCAGCTACTTGGTTCTCTGTCCCTTTTCTGTCTCTTATTTCTATATCAAACTCTTGCAGAAGCAACACCCATCTTATGAGCCTGGGTTTTGAATCCTGCTTTATGAGTAAGTACTTAAGAGCAGCATGGTCAGTGTACACAATCACCTTTGATCCTACTAAATAGGATCTAAACTTGTCAATGGCATAGACCACTGCAAGTAACTCTTTTTCTGTGGTTGTGTAATTCTTCTGTGCGTCATTTAGAACACGGATGGCATAATAAATGACGTGCAGAAGCTTGTTATGCCTCTGTCCCAACACTGCACCAATGGCATGGTCACTGGCATCACACATTAATTCGAAGGGTAACGTCCAGTCTGGTGCAGAGATGACTGGTACTGTGACCAGCTTAGCTTTCAGGGTCTCAAATGCCTGCAGACACTGTGTGTCAAACATAAATGGTGTGTCAGCAGCTAACAGGTTGCTCAGAGGTTTTGCAATTTTCAAAAAATCCTTTATAAACCTTCTGTAGAATCCTACATGCCCCAGAAAGCTTCTGATTGCCTTAACATTGGCAGGTGGTGGTAATTTTTCAATTACCTCCACCTTTGCTTTATCCACCTCTATTCCCTTGCTTGAAATTTTGTGCCCAAGGACAATCCCTTCAGTCACCATAAAGTGACATTTCTCCCAGTTTAAAACCAGGTTAGTCTCTTGGCACCTTTTCAGGACAAGTGCTAGGTGGTTAAGACAGGAGCTGAATGAGTCTCCATATACTGAGAAGTCATCCATGAAGACTTCCAGGAATTTCTCCACCATATCAGAGAAGATGGATACCATGCATCTCTGAAAGGTTGCAGGAGCATTACACAGACCAAAAGGCATCCTCCTGTAAGCAAACACGCCAGAAGGGCAAGTGAATGCTGTTTTCTCTTGGTCCTGAGGATCTACTGCAATTTGGTTGTAGCCTGAATAGCCATCCAAAAAGCAGTAATAATCATGACCAGCTAGCCTTTCTAGCATTTGGTCTATGAATGATAAAGGAAAATGATCCTTTCTGGTGGCTGTATTGAGCCTTCTGTAGTCAATACATATACGCCACCCTGTGACTGTTCTTGTAGGAACCAGTTCATTTTTTTCATTATGAACTACTGTCATGCCTCCCTTCTTGGGGACAACTTGGACAGGGCTCACCCAGGGGCTATCAGAAATAGGATAAATAATCCCAGCCTCTAGTAATTTAGTGACCTCTTTCTGCACCACCTCCTTCATGGCTGGATTTAGCCGCCTTTGTAGTTGGACCACTGGTTTGGCATTATCCTCCAATAGGATCTTGTGCATGCATCTTGCTGGGCTAATGCCCTTAAGATCACTTATGGACCACCCAATAGCTGTCTTGTGTGTCCTTAGCACTTGAATCAGTGCTTCCTCTTCCTGTGGATTTAAAGCAGAGCTTATAATCACTGGAAAAGTGTCACCTTCTCCCAGAAATGCATACTTCATGGATGGTGGTAGTGGTTTGAGTTCAGGTTTGGGAGGCTTATCCTCCTCTTGAGAAATTTTCAAAAATTCTTTTGTTTCCTTTGGCTCTTCCTGATCAGGCTGAGCATCCTTGAAGATGTCCTCAAGCTCTGATTTTAGACTTTCAGTCATATTGACCTCTTCCACTAAAGAGTCAATAATGTCAGCGCCCATGCAGTCATTTGATGTGTCTGGATGCTGCATAGCTTTTACAGCATTCAACTTGAACTCATCCTCATTGACTCTCAGGGTTACTTCCCCTTTTTGTACATCAATGAGAGTTCATCCAGTTGCTAGGAAAGGTCTTCCTAGAATGAGAGTTGCACTCTTGTGCTCTTCCATTTCCAGCACTACAAAGTCAGTTGGAAAGGCAAATGGCCCAACCTTGACAATCATGTCCTCAATTATGCCTGATGGATATTTAATGGAGCCATCAGCAAGTTGGAGGCATATCCGGGTTGGTTTGACTTCTTCAGTCAACCCAAGCTTCCTGATAGTGGATGCAGGTATTAGATTGATGCTTGCTCCAAGGTCACACAGGGATGTCTTGGTGCAAGCACCTTCTAATGTGCATGATATCATAAAGCTTCCTGGATCTTGAAGCTTTTCTGGTAAGCTTTTCAGAATGACTGCACTGCATTCTTCAGTGAGAAATACTTTTTCAGTTTCTCTCCAATCCTTCTTATGGCTTAAGATTTCCTTCATGAATTTAGCATAAGAAAGTATTTGCTCAAGTGCCTCTGCAAACGGAATCTTTATCTCAAGAGTCCTTAGATAGTCTGCAAAGCAGGCAAATTGCTTATCCTGTTCCGCTTGGCGGAGTTTCTGAGGATAAGGCATCTTGGCTTTATATTCTTCAACCTTGGTTGCTGCAGGTTTATTCCTTACAGAAGTGGTTGGAGAAGCCTTTTTAGAGGGGTTACTATCAGCACTCGCAGGTGTCTGGTTCCCCTCTGGCGTTTGAACGCCAGGATTGGGTGGAAAATGGGCGTTTAACGCCAACTTTTCCCCCTTTTCTGGCGTTTGAACGCCAGAACTGGGCAGGGAATGGGCGTTTAACGCCAGTTTTCCCCCCTTTTCTGGCGTTTGAACGCCAATAGTATTCCTCTCTGGGCTCTTACTGTCCTCAGAGGGATTTTGGATAGTGGTTTGGCCATCCTCTGTCAATTGTTCCTTTATTGACTTTTTGCTACTTTGAACAGTGTTATTCAATGTCTTCCCACTCCTCAGTTGAACTGCTTGGCATTCTTCTGTTATCTGTTTAGATAGCTGCTGTTTTGCCTGATTCAACTGTGATTCTATGTTCTTGTTAGCAATTTTGGTCTCTTGGAGCATCTCTTTAAATTCTGCTAACTGTTTTGTCATCAGGTGTAATTGTTGATTAAGCTCAACCATCTGTTCTTGAGGATTAGGATCAGTGGCTAATGCCATAACTTCTTTTTGTGTAGAGGACTCATTGCTAGAGTACAAATGTTGATTTCTAGCAACAGTATCTATAAGCTCTTGAGCCTCCTCAATCGTCTTCCTCATATGTATAGATCCACCAGCTGAGTAGTTGATGAGCGGATAATTTGTATGCTTTTTGGCATTGTTTTTAGTATGTTTTTAGTAGTTTTAGTTTAGTTTTTATTATATTTTTATTAGTTTTTAGTTAAAATTCACTTTTCTGGACTTTACTATGAGTTTGTGTGTTTTTCTGTGATTTCAGTATTTTCTGGCTGAAATTGAAGGTTCTGAGCAAAAATCTGATCCAGAGACTAAAAAGGACTGCAGATGCTGTTGGATTCTGACCTCCCTGCACTCGAAGTGGATTTTCTGGAGCTACAGAAGCCCAATTGGCGCACTCTCAACGGCGTTGGAAAGTAGACATCCAGGGCTTTCCAGCAATATATAATAGTCCATACTTTGTCCAAGATTTGATGGCCCAAACCCGCGAAGCAATCCGGCCTCAAAATTCCCAGCGTTAAACGCCCAAACTGGCACCTAAATGGGAGTTAAACGCCCAAACTGGCATAAAAGCTGGAGTTAAACGCCAGGAAGAGTCTCTACACGAAAATTACTTCATTGCTCAGCCCAAGCACACACCAAGTGGGCCCGGAAGTGGATTTTTATGTCATTTACTCACCTTTGTACACCTTAGGCTACTAGTTTTCTATATATAGAACCTTTTACTATTGTATTTTCATCTTGGTTCTTCTGGTTCCCTCTCTAGGGGCCGAAACCAATGATCACACTGTTCTTATGTATTTTCAACGGTGGAGTTTCTACACACCATAGATTAAGGTGTGGAGCTCTGCTGTACCTCGAGTATTAATGCAATTACTATTGTTCTTCCATTCAATTCCGCTTGTTCTTTTACCAAGATATCACTTGTTCTTCAACATGATGAAGGTGATGATTGACGCCCATCACCATTCTCACCCATGAACAAGGTGACTGACAACCATTCTTGTTCTACAAGCATCCGAGGCTTAGTGAATATCTCTTGGATTCTTCGGAATCTTCGTGGTATAGGCAGGACCTGATGGCGGCATTCAAGAGAATCCGGAAGGTCTAAACCTTGTCTGTGGTATTCTGAGTAGGATTCAATGATTGATGACTGTGATGTGCTTCAAACCTGTAACCTACTGGGCGTTAGTGACAGACGCAAAAGAGTGATTCTATTCCGGTAGGGGAGGGAACCAAACCGGTGATTGGCGGCACTGTGACAGAGTGCTTTGCATTAGCTTTCACTGCGCGGATGGGAGGTAGCTGCTGACAACAGTGAGACCCTACACGAGCTTGCCATGGAAAGGAGTAAGAAAGGATTGGATGAAGACTGTAGGAAAGCAGAGAGACGGAAGGGAAGGCATCTTCATACACTTGTCTGAAGCTCTTACACCAATGATATACATAAGTATCTCTATCTTATCTTTTTTTATGCGTTCATCACCATTATACATTTGAGTCTGCCTGACTGAGATTTACAAGATGACCATAGCTTGCTTCATACCACCAATCTCCGTGGGATCGACCCTTACTCGCGTAAGGTATTACTTGGACGACCCAGTGCACTTGCTGGTTAGTTGTGCGAAGTTGTAGTGATCACAATTTCGTGCACCAAGTTTTTGGCGCCGTTGCCGGGGAATTAAATGTCCTAACTACAGTTTCGCATTTGTTCCCTGCAATAACAGTGCCATATTTTGATCCGGCAACAACACCAAGTTTTTGGCGCCGTTGCCGGGGATTGTTCTTGTGTATGGACAACTGACGGTTCATCTTGTTGCTTAGATTAGGTATTATTTTCTTCAGAGTTCTTAAGAATGAATTCTAGTGTTTCAAAGTGATGTTCTTATCATCACCAAAGCTGATTGATCATCATTAATTTAGCTCTTGAATGCAATGTCCTGCTGAAGCTTAGCCGGCCATGTCTAATTCCTTTAGACTAAAGCTTTAGACTAACATTGCATGATTCCTGGAATTCTCATTAAGAATTTTGATACCTTTATTTTCCTTTTCACTTAATTTTCGAAAAAGCCAAAAAAATTACAAAATCATAAAAACCAAAAATATTTTATGTTTCTTGTTTGAGTCTAGAGTCTCATCTTAAGTTTGGTGTCAATTGCATGTTTCTGTTCTTCTTGCATTTTTCGAATTTTTGCATGTGTCTTAATTAATCTTCAAGTTGTTCTTGATGATTTCTTTGTTTTGATCTTTGAATTCTATTGACTTGAGTGTTTTGTTGTTTCTCATATGCATTAGTGTCAGTAGTGCTCAAACTGCTAAGTTTGGTGTCTTGCATGCATTGTTATTTGATTCTTGTTGCATTTTAATTTTTCCCTATTATTAAAAATCCAAAAATATTTTTAATTTGTGTCTTTTCAAGTCAATAATACAGAGAATTGAAGATTCAGAACATACTGCAGAGGAATCACACAGAAAAAGCTGGGCATTCAAAAATGCCCAGTGAAGAAGACAGACTGGCGTTTAAACGCCAGCCAGGGTGCCTGGTTGGGCGTTTAACGCCCAAAAAGGTATAGGTTTGGGCGTTAAACGCCAGAATGTGCACATTCTGGGCGTTTAACGCCAGGATGGCAAAGGGGGAAGATTTTGTTTTCAAAATCAATTTTTTTCAAGTTTTCAAAGTTTTTCAAAATCAAATCTTTTTCAAATCATATCTTTTCAATCAAATGTTTTCAAAATTAATTTCTTTCCTTTTTCAAAGATACTTACTAACATTAATGATTTGATTGAACATTTTTGCCTTTTCTGTTAAGGAAGGTTTTATGTTTGAATCATATCTTTTCTTGTTAGGCAAGTCATTAATTTTTAAAATCATATCTTTTCAAATTGTTTTCAAATCATATCTTTTAAAATTGTTTTCAATCATATCTTTGAAAATTGTTTTCAAATCATATCTTTTCAATCACATGTTTTTAAAACCAATCATATCTTCTTAACCACATCTTTTTCAAAATAGTTTTCAATCAAATCTTTTTGATTTCTAATTTCAAAATCTTTTTCAAAAATCACTTGATTTCTTTTCCACTTTTATTTTCGAAAATCAATTAGTGTTTTTCAAAAATGTTTTCAAAATCTTTCACTTAATTTTCGAAATTTACTTCCCTCCTTCTCACATCCTTCTACTTTTGGACTAACTCTATTCCTTAATGCAAAATTCGAACTCCATCTTCTTTGATAAGTTCGAATTTTCTACTTCTGTCTTCCATTTTTCTTCCTCTGACACCTCAAGGAATCTCTATACTGTGACATGGAGGATTCCATATTTTCTTGTTTTCTTCTCTTTCATATGAGCAGGAACAAAGACAAAGGCATTCTTGAAGCTGACCAAATTCTTCAAAGAAGAAGAACACATGGCAGCCGAAAACAACAACAATGCAAACAATGCAAGGAAGGTGCTGGGTGACTTTACTGCACCTACTCCTGATTTCTATGGGAGAAGCATCTCTATCCCTGCCATTGGAGCAAACAACTTTGAGCTAAAGCCTCAATTAGTTTCTCTAATGCAACAGAATTGCAAGTTCCATGGACTTCCAATGGAAGATCCTCATCAGTTTTTAGCTGAGTTCTTGCAAATCTGTGACACAGTCAAGACTAATGGGGTTAACCCTGAAGTCTACAGACTGATGCTATTCCCTTTTGCTGTAAGAGACAGAGCTAGAATATGGTTGGACTATCAACCTAAAGAAAGCCTGGACTCTTGGGAAAAGCTAGTCAATGCCTTCTTGGCAAAGTTCTTTCCACCTCAAAAAAATTGAGTAAGCTTAGAGTGGAAGTCCAAACCTTCAGACAGAAGGATGGAGAATCCCTCTATGAAGCTTGGGAAAGATACAAACAAATAATCAGAATAAAATATTGACTCAACAAAGTCAATTTGATTTCTCAAAGTCTGTCTGGAATGCAAAATGCACCAAGCAGTACTAAGGAGGCTTCATCTGAGGAAGAAGCTTATGATCCTGAGAACCCTTCCATGGAAGAGGTGAATTACCTAGGAGAACCCTATGGAAACACCTATAATTCTTCATGGAAGAATCAAGAGAAACCTCAACAAGGTTTCAATAACAATAATGGTGGAAGAAACAGGTTTAGCAATGGCAAGCCTTTTCCATCATCTTCTCAGCAACAGACAGAGAGTTCTAAGCAGAGTACTTCTGACTTAGCAACAATGGTCTCTGATCTAATAAAGACCACTCAAAGTTTCATGAATGAAACAAGGTCCTCTATCAGAAATCTGGAAGGACAAGTGGGTCAGCTGAGTAAGAAAGTTACTGAACTCCCTCCTAGTACTCTCCCAAGTAATACAGAAGAAAATCCAAAAGGAGAGTGCAAAGCCACAACCATGGCCGAATATGGAGAGGAAAGAGAGGAGGTGGACGCCACTGAGGAAGACCTCAATGGGCGTGCACCAATCTCCTCTGAGTTCCTCAAAGAGGAACCATGGGAATCTGAGGCTCAAAATGAGACCATAGAGATTCCATTGGACTTGTAGAGAATGTTTTGGTTAAGATTGAAGACCACTACATCCCTACTGATTTCATAGTCCTAGAGACTGGGAAGTGCATGGATGAACCCATCATCCTTGGCAGACCCTTCCTAGCCACAGCAAAGGCTGTGATTGATGTTGATGGAGGTGAACTAATCATTCAAGTGAATGAAGAATCCTTGGTGTTTAAGGCTCAGGATATCCCTCTGTCACCATGGAGAGGAAGCTTGAAGAGCTTCTCTCAAATCAGAGACAAACAGAGCCCCCACAGTCAAACTCTAAGTTTGGTGTTGGGAGGCCACAACCAAACTCTAAGTTTGGTGTTGAACCCCCACATTCAAACTCTAAGTTTGGTGTTGGGAGGTTCCAACATTGCTCTGATCATTTGTGAGGCTCCATGAGAGCCATCTGTCAAGCTACTGACATTAAAGAAGCGCTTGTTGGGAGGCAACCCAATGTTTTATAATTAACTATTTCCTTTTGTTATTTTATCTTTTTTGTAGGTTGATGATCATAAGAAGTCACAAAAACAATGAAAAGAGCAAAAACAGAATGAAAACAGGAAGAAAATAGCACACCCCGGAGGAAGAACCTGCTGGCGTTTAAACGCCAGTCAGGCTAGCAGATGGGCGTTTAACGCCCAGTCTGGTGCCATTCTGGGCGTTTAACGCCAGAAAGGGGCACCAGACTGGCGTTAAACGCCAGTAAAGGGCACCAACCTGGCGTTAAACGCCAGGAATGGGCACCAGCCCGGCGTTTAACGCCAGAAATGGCTCAAAACGTGGATTTTGATGCCATTTGGTGCAGGGATGACTTTTCCTTGACACCTAAGGATCTGTGGACCCCACAGGATCCCCAAACAACCCCACCACTCTCTCTTCTTCTTCACCCATTCACCAATCACCTCAACATCTCTTTCTCTTCACCACTCACATCCATCCTTCATAAACCACCACTTCTCCCCATACATGGCCGAACACAAAGCCATCTCCCTCTCCTCCATTTCTTCTTCTTCTACTCTCTTCCCTCTTCTTTTGCTCGAGGACGAGCAAACCTTTTAAGTTTGGTGTGGTAAAAGCATTGCTTTTTGCTTTTCCATAACCATTTATGGCATCCAAAGCCGTTCAACTGAGAAGGCATGACCTCAAGCCCATCACTAAGAAGAAGATGGAGCAAACAAGAGACCCCTCTCATCAAGAAATCCCTGAGATACCTCAAGGGATGCACTTCCCTCCACAAGACTACTGGGAGCAACTGAACACCTCCCTAGAAGAATTAAGTTCCAACATGGGACAACTAAGGGTGGAGCACCAAGAACATGCCATCCTCCTCCATGAAATTGGAGAAGATCAAAGGATCATGAAAGAGGAGCAACAAAGACAAGGAAGAGACATTGAGGAGCTCAAGCACTCCATAGGATCTTCAAAAAGAAGAAAGAGCCGCCATCACTAAGGTGGACCCGTTCTTTAATCTCCTTGTTCTTTATTCTTCTGTTTTTCGAATTTTAGTGCTTTATGTTTATCCATGTTTATGTCTTATGATCATTAGTGTCTTAGTGTCTATGCCTTAAAGCTATCAATATGAATCCATCACCTTTCTTAAATGAAAACTGTTTTTATCACAAAAGAACAAGAAGTACAGGATTTCAAATTCATCTTTAAAACTAGCTTAATTAGTTTGATGTGGTGACAATACTTGTTGTTTTCCGAATGTATGCTTAAACAGTGCTATGTCTTTTGAATTTGTGGTTCATGAATGTTAAAATTGTTGGCTCTTGAAAGAATGATGAAAAAGGAGACATGTTACTGAGGATCTGAAAAATCATAAAATGATTCTTGAAGCAAGAAAAAGCAGTGAATACAAAAAAAAAAAAAAAAAAAAAAAAAAAGAGAGAAGCAGAAAAACGAAAAAAAAAAGGGAGAAAGAAAAGAAAAGAAAAAGAAAGAAATAAAGTTGTGATCCAAGGCAATAAGAGTGTGCTTAAGAACCTTGGACACCTCTAATTGGGGACTTTAGCAAAGCTGAGTCACAATCTGAAAAGGTTCACCCAATTATGTGTCTGTGGCATGTATGTATCCGGTGGTAATACTGGAAGACAGAGTGCTTTGGGCCACGGCCAAGACTCAATAAGTAGCTGTGTTCAAGAATCATCATACTTAACTAGGAGAATCAATAACACTATCTGGATTCGGAGTTCCTAAAGAAGCCAATCATTCTGAATTTCAAAGGATAAAGTGAGATGCCAAAACTGTTCGGAGGCAAAAAGCTACTAGTCCCGCTCATCTAATTTGGAGCTTAGTTTCATTGATAATTTGGAGTTTATAGTATATTCTCTTCTTTTTATCTTATTTGATTTTCAGTTGCTTGGGGACAAGCAACAATTTAAGTTTGGTGTTGTGATGAGCGGATAATTTGTATGCTTTTTGGCATTGTTTTTAGTATGTTTTTAGTAGTTTTAGTTAGTTTTATTATATTTTTATTAGTTTTTAGTTAAAATTCACTTTTCTGGACTTTACTATGAGTTTGTGTGTTTTTCTGTGATTTCAGGTATTTTCTGGCTGAAATTGAAGGTTCTGAGCAAAAATCTGATCCAGAGACTAAAAGGACTGCAGATGCTGTTGGATTCTGACCTCCCTGCACTCGAAGTGGATTTTCTGGAGCTACAGAAGCCCAATTGGCGCGCTCTCACGGCGTTGGAAAGTAGACATCCAGGGCTTTCCAGCAATATATAATAGTCCATACTTTGTCCAAGATTTGATGGCCCAAACCCGCGAAGCAATCCGGCCTCAAAATTCCCAGCGTTAAACGCCCAAACTGGCACCTAAATGGGAGTTAAACGCCCAAACTGGCATAAAAGCTGGAGTTAAACGCCAGGAAGAGTCTCTACACGAAAATTACTTCATTGCTCAGCCCAGCACACACCAAGTGGGCCCGGAAGTGGATTTTTATGTCATTTACTCACCTTTGTACACCTTAGGCTACTAGTTTTCTATATATAGAACCTTTTACTATTGTATTTTCATCTTGGTTCTTCTGGTTCCCTCTCTAGGGGCCGAAACCAATGATCACACTGTTCTTATGTATTTTCAACGGTGGAGTTTCTACACACCATAGATTAAGGTGTGGAGCTCTGCTGTACCTCGAGTATTAATGCAATTACTATTGTTCTTCCATTCAATTCCGCTTGTTCTTTACCAAGATATCACTTGTTCTTCAACATGATGAAGGTGATGATTGACGCCCATCACCATTCTCACCCATGAACAAGGTGACTGACAACCATTCTTGTTCTACAAGCATCCGAGGCTTAGTGAATATCTCTTGGATTCTTCGGAATCTTCGTGGTATAGGCAGGACCTGATGGCGGCATTCAAGAGAATCCGGAAGGTCTAAACCTTGTCTGTGGTATTCTGAGTAGGATTCAATGATTGATGACTGTGATGTGCTTCAAACCTGTAACCTACTGGGCGTTAGTGACAGACGCAAAAGAGTGATTCTATTCCGGTAGGGGAGGGAACCAAACCGGTGATTGGCGGCACTGTGACAGAGTGCTTTGCATTAGCTTTCACTGCGCGGATGGGAGGTAGCTGCTGACAACAGTGAGACCCTACACGAGCTTGCCATGGAAAGGAGTAAGAAAGGATTGGATGAAGACTGTAGGAAAGCAGAGAGACGGAAGGGAAGGCATCTTCATACACTTGTCTGAAGCTCTTACACCAATGATATACATAAGTATCTCTATCTTTATCTTTATGTTTTATGCGTTCATCACCATTATACATTTGAGTCTGCCTGACTGAGATTTACAAGATGACCATAGCTTGCTTCATACCACCAATCTCCGTGGGATCGACCCTTACTCGCGTAAGGTATTACTTGGACGACCCAGTGCACTTGCTGGTTAGTTGTGCGAAGTTGTAGTGATCACAATTTCGTGCACCAGTAGTCTAGAGACATTTGAGCTTTTTCTGTAAGCCCATAGTAGATGTCTAACTGTACCCACTCTGAAAACATTTCAGAGGGGCATTTTCTTAGCATACCTCTATACCTCTCCCAGGCATTATAAAGGGATTCATTATCCTCTTGCTTAAAGTCTTGGATGTCCAGCCTTAGCTGTGTCATCCTTTTTGGAGGGTAAAATTGATTCAGGAATTTGTCTGATAACTGTTTCCATGTCTTTATGCTTGCTGTAGGTTGGTTATTTAACCACCTCTTAGCTTGATCTTTTACAGCAAATGGAAACAGTAATAATCTGTAGACATCCTGATCCACCTCTTTATCACGTACTGTGTCAGCAAGTTGTAAGAATTGTGCCAGAAACTCAGTAGGTTCTTCCTGTGGAAGACCGGAATACTGGCAATTTTGCTGCACCATGATAATGAGTTGAGGGTTTAGCTCAAAGCTGCTTGCTTTGATGGGAGGTATACAGATGCTACTCCCATATGCAGCTGTAATGGGGTTAGCATATGACCCCAGAGTCCTTTTGGACTGTTCATTCCCACTTATGTCCATGATGGAGAAAAGGGAATTGATGTGAATAGTAATCAAGATATATATGTATATATATTTTTTTGAAAAGAGGAAAGATAAAAACAACAAAGGGACACCAAACTTAAATTTTTCAGAAAATCAAACATGAATTTTCGAAAACCTAAAAAAAACACAAAGAAGACACCAAACTTAGAATTTTTAAAAGATCAAAAAGGGACTAAGAACAAATAATTTCGAAAAATTAAAAGAGAAACAAAAGCATGCAATTGACACCAAACTTAAAATATGAAACTAAACTCAAATAAAAGACTCTAAACCAACAAAAACGAAACAGTCCTAATCTAAGCAACAAGATAGACCGTCAGTTGTCCAAACTCGAACAATCCCCGGCAACAGCGCCAAAAACTTGGTGCACGAAATTGCAATCACACTTTTGCAATCCCGCACAACTAACCAGCAAGTGCACTGGGTCGTCCAAGTAATACCTTACGTGAGTAAGGGTCGATCCCACGGAGATTGTCGGCTTGAAGCAAGCTATGGTTATCTTGTAACTCTTAGTCAGGATATCAATAATTATCAGGTTTGATTGTAAAAAGCAAAAGAACATGAAATAAGTACTTGTTTTGCAGTAATGGGGAACAGGTTGAGGATTTGGAGATGCTCTATCTTCTGAACCTCTGCTTTCCTACTGTCTTCTTCTTCAAGCACGCAAGGCTCCTTCCATGGCAAGCTGTATGTAGGGTTTCACCATTGTCAATGGCTACCTCCCATCCTCTCAGTGAAAATGTTCAACGCGCTCTGTCACAGCATGGCTAATCATCTGTCGGTTCTCAATCGGGTTGGAATAGAATCCAGTGATTCTTTTGCGTCTGTCACTAACGCCCAGCCCTCAGGAGTTTGAAGCTCGTCACAGTCATTCATTCCTTGAATCCTACTCAGAATACCACAGACAAGGTTTAGACCTTCCGGATTCTCTTGAATGCCGCCATCAATTCTAGCTTATACCACGAAGATTCTGATTAAGGAATCCAAGAGATATCTACTCAATCTAAGGTAGAACGGAGGTGGTTGTCAGGCACACGTTCATAGTTAAGAATGGTGATAAGTGTCACGGATCATCACATTCATCAGGTTTAGGAACAAGTGATATCTTAGAATGGAAGCAAGCATGATTGAATGAAAAAACAGTAGTAATTGCATTAATCCATCAAGACACAGCAGAGCTCCTCACCCCCAACCATGGGGTTTAGAGACTCATGCCATAGAAGATACAATGAGAAACATGTAAAGTGTCATAAGGTGTAGATACAATGTCAAAAGATCCTATTAATAGTGAACTAGTAACCTAGGGTTTACAGAAATGCGTAAATGATAGAAAAATCCACTTCCGGGCCCACTTGGTGTGTGCTTGGGCTGAGCATTGAAGCATTTTCATGTAGAGACTCTTCTTGGAGTTAAACGCCAGCTTTTGTGCCAGTTTGGGCGTTTAACTCCAATTTTTATGCCAGTTCCAGCGTTAAACGCTGGGAATTTTGAAGCTGATTTGCAATGCCGGTTTGGGCCATCAAATCTCAGGCAAAGTATGGACTATTATACATTGCTGGAAAGCCCAGAATGTCTACTTTCCAACGCCGTTGAGAGCGTGCCAATTGAGCTACTGTAGCTCCAGAAAATCCACTTCGAGTGCAGGGAGGTCAGAATCCAACAGCATCTGCAATACTTTTAGCCTTTGAATCAGATTTTTGCTCAGATCCCTCAATTTCAGCCAGAAAATACCTGAAATCACAGAAAAACACACAAACTCATAGTAAAGTCCAGAAAAGTGAATTTTAACTAAAAACTAATAAAAATGTAATAAAAACTAACTAAAATATACTAAAAACACACTGAAAATAATGCCAAAAAGCGTATAAATTATCCGCTCATCAAGCATCATTAATAAAGAGGCTCTGTTTGACTCAAGAAGTTAAACCAACCTGCATATGTCTTCAACTTACTGATGGCTCTGTTAAGCTTCCATCAGGTGTGATTGAGGATATGATTGTTAGGGTTGGATCCTTTGCTTTCCCCACAAATTTTGTGGTATTGGAAATGGACGAGCACAAGAGTGTATCCCTCATTCTAGGAAGACCCTTCCTAGCTATAGGACAGATCCTCATTGACATTCAAAAAGGGGAAGTAACCCTAAGAGTCAATGAGGATGAGTTCGTCCCGAATGCTGTCAAAGCTATTCAGCATCCAGACACCCCAGACGAGTGCATGAGTATTGATATCATTGATTCCCTGGTGGAAGAAGTGAACATGATTGAGAGACTCGAAGAAAAGCTGAACGACATCTTTTATGATGCCCAGCTTGAATTAGAGGAGCCAGAAGACATAAAGGAGCCTGGTACACAAAATTGTGATCTCAATGGTGCCAACATCTTGGTACGTGGTTCACGAAATTGTGATCATCAATGGCGCCATCAACATGGTACGCTCAATTGAATTCTCAACTCTTTATCACAACTTCGCACAACTAACCAGCAAGTGCACTGGGTCGTCCAAGTAATAAACCTTACGCGAGTAAGGGTCGATCCCACGGAGATTGTTGGTATGAAGCAAGCTATGGTCACCTTGTAAATCTCAGTCAGGCAGATTCAAATGGTTATGGATGATTTATGAATAAAACATAAAACAAGGATAGAGATACTTATGTAATTCATTGGTGAGAATTTCAGATAAACGTATGGAGATGCTTTGTCCCTTCCGTCTCTCTGCTTTCCTACTGTCTTCATCCAATCCTTCTTACTCCTTTCCATGGCAAGCTATATGTTGGGCATCACCGTTGTCAGTGGCTACAGTCCCGTCCTCTCACTGAAAATGTTCAACGCGCTCTATCACAGCACGGCTAATCATCTGTCGGTTCTCAATCAGGTTGGAATAGAATCCAGTGATTCTTTTGCGTCTGTCACTAACGCCCAGCCTTCAGGAGTTTGAAGCTCGTCACAGTCATTCAATCCTTGAATCCTACTCAGAATACCACAGACAAAGTTTAGACCTTCCGGATTCTCTTGAATGCCGCCATCAATTCTAGCTTATACCACGAAGATTCTGATTGAGGAATCCAAGAGATAAACATTCAAGCCTTGTTTGCTTGTAGAACGGAAGTGGTTGTCAGGCACACGTTCATAAGTGAGAATGATGATGAGCGTTACATAATCATCACATTCATCATGTTCTTGGGTGCGAATGAATATCTTAGAACAAGAATAAGCTGAATTGAATAGAAGAACAATAGTAATTGCATTAATACTCGAGGTACAGCAGAGCTCCACACCTTAATCTATGGTGTGTAGAAACTCCACCGTTGAAAATACATAAGAACAAGGTCTAGGCATGGCCGAATGGCCAGCCTCCCAATGATCTAAGAACTAGACGTCCAAAGATGATCCTAAGATCTGAAGTGATCAAAAGATGAGAATACAATAGTAAAAGGTCATATATGTAGAGAACTAGTAGCCTAAGGTTTACAAAGATGAGTAAATGACATAAAAATCCACTTCTGGGCCCACTTAGTGTGTGCTTGGGCTGAGCATTGAAGCATTTTCGTGTAGAGACTTTTTTTGGAGTTAAACGCCAGCTTTTGTGCCAGTTTGGGCGTTTAACTCCCATTTTTGTGCCAGTTCTGGCGTTTAACGCCGGGCAATCTTGAGCTGATTTAGAACGCCGGTTTGGGCCATCAAATCTCGGGCAAAGTATGGACTATTAAACATTGCTGGAAAGCCCAGGATGTCTACTTTCCAATGCAGTTGAGAGCGCGCGAATTGGGCCTTTGTAGCTCCAGAAAATCCACCTCGAGTGCAGGGAGGTCAGAATCCAACAGCATCTGCAGTCCTTTTCAGCCTCTGAATCAGATTTTTGCTCAGGTCCCTCAATTTCAGCCAGAAAATACCTGAAATCACAGAAAAACACACAAACTCATAGTAAAGTCCAGAAAAGTGAATTTTAACTAAAAACTAATAAAAATATAATAAAAACTAACTAAAACATACTAAAAACATACTAAAAACAATGCCAAAAAGCGTATAAGTTATCCGCTCATCAGTACGCACAATTGTAATATCACTTTTTTTCACAACTTTGCACAACTAACCAGCAAGTGCACTGGGTCGTCCAAGTAATAAACCTTACGTGAGTAAGGATCGATCCCACGGAGATTGTCGGCTTGAAGCAAGCTATGGTCACCTTGTAAATCTCAGTCAGGCGGATTCAAATGGTTATAAAGTTTTGATAATTAAAATATAAATAAACATAAAATAAAGATAGAGATACTTATGTAATTCATTGGTGGGAATTTCAGATAAGCGTATGGAGATGCGTTGTTCCTTCTGAATCTCTGCTTTCCTACTACCTTCATCCAATCCTTCATACTCCTTTCCATGGCAAGCTGTATGCTAGGTGTCACCGTTGTCAATGGCTACTTCCCGTCCTCTCAGTAAAAATGGTCCTCTACGATTTCTGTACAGCTAATCCACTGTCAGATTTCTCATCTCGGATGAAAAATACCATGCACAGATATCGTATGGCTAATCAGCTGTTGGTTCTTGATCGTGAAGGAATAGGATTTACTATCCTTTTGCGTCTGTCACTACGCCCTACAGTCGCGAGTTTGAAGCTCGTCACAGTCATCCCTTCCCAGATCCTACTCGGAATACCATAGACAAGGTTTAGACTTTCCAGATCTCAAGAATGATGCCAATTAATTCTAGCCTATACTATGAAGATTCTAATCTCAGATTCAGATGCCCCATTGTCAGAGGGGAGTCGATGTGAATCGTTGACTAGAAATCCAAGAGATATACATTCAAGCTTGTTCTCATGTAGAACGGAAGCGGTTGTCAATCACGCGTTCATAAGTGAGAATGGTGATTAGTGTCACATAATCATCATATTCATCATGTTTCTGTGTGCGAATGAATATCTTAGAATAAGAATAAGCATAAATTGAATAGAAGAACAATAGTACTTTCCATTAATACTCGAGGAACAACAGAGCTCCACACCTTAATCTATGGTGTGTAGAAAGTCCACCATTGAAAATACATAAGTGATAATGGTGTTCATTGGCTTCGGCCCCAGAGGGGGAACCAGAATAACCAAGACCTAGGTCTAAGGACTAAACATCCAAAGATGTCTAATACAATAGTAAAAAGTTCTATTTATACTAAACTAGTTACTAGGGTTACAAAAATTAGTAAATGATGCAGAAATCCACTTTCGGGCCCACTTGGTGTGTGCTTGGACTGAACATTGAAGCTTTCACATGTAGAGGTCTTACATGGAGTTAAACGCCAATTTGTAACTTATTTCTGGCGTTTGACTCTAGCTTGCAACTTGTTTCTGGCGTTTAACGCCAGAATAGGGCAGAAAGCTGGCGTTGAATGCCAGTTTACGTCATCTAAACTCGGGGAAAGTGTGGACTATTATATATTGCTAGAAAGCCCTAGATGTCTACTTTCAAACGCAGTTAAGAGCGCGCCATATATATTTCTGTAGCTCCAAAAAATCCATTTCGAATGCAGGAAGGTCAGAATCCATCAGCATCAGCAGTCCTTTGTCAGCCTCTGATTCAGATTTTTGCTCAGGTCCCTCAATTTTAGCCAGAAAATACCTGAAATCACAGAAAAAAACACAAACTCATAGTAAAGTCCAGAAATGTAAATTTTGCTTAAAAACTAATAAAAATATACTAAAAATTAACTAAATCATACTAAAAACTATGTAAAAACAATGCCAAAAGCGTATAAATTATCCGCTCATCACAACACCAAACTTAAATTGTTGCTTGTCCCCAAGCAACTGAAAATAAAATAGGATAAAAAGAGGAGAATATACAATAAATCTCACAATATCAATGAAACTTAGTCCCAATTAGATGAGCGGGGCTAGTAGGTTTTTGCTTCTGAACAGTTTTGGCATCTCACTTTATCCTTTGAAATTCAGAATGATTGGCATCTATAGGAACTCAGAATTTTAGATAGTGTTATTGATTTTCCTAGTTTAGTATGTTGATTCTTGAACACAGCTACTTTATGAGTCTTGGCCGTGGCCCTAAGCACTTTGTTTTCCAATATTACCACAGGATACATAAATACCACAGACACATAATTGGGTGAACCTTTTCAGATTCTGGCTCAGCTTTGCTAAAGTCCCCTAGTTAGAGGTGTCCAGAGTTCTTAAGCACACTCTTTTTGCTTTGAATCACGACTTTAACAACTCAGTCTCAAGCTTTTCACTTGGACCTTCATGCCACAAGCACATGGTTAGGGACAGCTTGATTTAGCCGCTTAGGCCTGGATTTTATTTCCTTGGGCCCTCCTATCCATTAATGCTCAAAGACTTGGATCCTTTTTACCCTTGCCTTTTGGTTTAAAGGGTTATTGGCTTTTTCTGTTTGCTTTTTCTTTTTCTTTCTTTTAATTTTCGCCACTTTTTTTCACTACTTTTTCTTGCTTCAAGAATCAATTTCATGATTTTTCAGATTATCAATAACATTTCTCTTTGTTCATCATTCTTTCAAGAGCCAACAATTTTAACATTCATAAACTTCACTATAAAAAAGTATGCACTATTCAAGCATTCATTCAGAAAACAAAAAGTATTGCCACCACATCAAAATAATTAAACTAATTTCAAGATAAAATTTGAAATCCAAGTACTTCTTGTTCTTTTGTAATTAAGCACATTTTTCATTTAAGAGAGGTGAAGGATTCATGGAGTTGTTCACAGCTTAAAAACATAGACACTAGACACTAATGATCATGTAGTGAAGACACAAAATACAGCCAAACATAAAGCTCAAAACCGAAAACAGAAAAATAAATAGACAAGAAGATTAAGGAATGAGTCCACCTTAGTGAGGGTGGCGTCTTCCTCTTGAAGAACCAATGGTGCTCTTGAGCTCTTCTATGTTTCTTCCTTGCCTTTGTTGCTCCTCCCTCATAGCTCATTGATCTTCTCTAATCTCATGGAGAATGATGGAGTGCTCTTAGTGCTCCACCCTTAGTTGGTCCATGTTGTAACTCAAGCCTTCCAAAGAGGTGTTGAGTTGCTCCCAATAGTTGTGTGGAGGAAATTGCATCCCTTGAGGCATATCAGGAATTTCTTGATGAGGATCTTCCTCATGCTCTTGTTGAGGTCCATGAGTGGGCTCTCTTGTTTGCTCAATCCTTTTCTTAGTGATGGGCTTGTCCTCTTCAATGAGGATGTCTCCTTCTATGTCAATCCCAGCTAAATTGCATAGATGACAAATGAGATGAGGAAAGGCTAACCTTGCCAAGGTGGATGACTTGTCAGCCACCTTGTAGAGTTCTAGAGGTATGATCTCATGAACTTCCACTTCCTCCCCAATCATAATACTATGGATCATGATGGCCCCATCTACAGTCACTTCAGATCGGTTGCTAGTAGGAATGATGGAGCGTTGGATGAACTCTAACCTTCCTCTAGCCATGGGCTTAAGGTCCGGTCTTCTCAATTGAACCGGATTGTCTCTTGAGTCTCTTTTCTATTGAGCTCCTTCCACACATATGTCTATGAGGACTTGGTCCAACTTTTGATCAAAGTTGACCCTTCTAGTGTAGGGGCATGCGTTTTCTTGCATCATTGGCAAGTGGAACGCCAACCTTACATTTTCCGGACTAAAATCTAAGTATTTCCCCCGAACCATTGTAAGCCAATTATTTGGGTTCGGGTTCATACTTTGATCATGGTTCCTAGTGATCCATGCATTGGCATAGAACTCTTGAACTATTAAGATTCTGATTTGTTGAATGGGGTTGGTGAGAACTTCCCAACCTCTTCTTCAGATTTCATGTCGGATCTCTGGATACTCATTTTTCTTGAGCATGAAAGGGACCTCAGGGATCACCTTCTTCTTGGCCACAACTTCATAGAAGTGGTCTTGATGGGCCTTTGAGATAAATCTCTCCATCTCCCATGACTCGGAGGTGGAAGCTTTTACCTTCTCTTTCCTCTTTCTAGACGTTTCTCCGGCCTTAGGTGCCATAAATGGTTATGGAAAAATAAAAAGCAATACTTTTACCACACCAAACTTAAAAAGTTTGCTCGTCCTCGAGCAAAAGAAGAAAGAAAGAAGGGGAAGAAGAAGAAAATGGAGGAGATGGAGGGTTATAGGTGGTTCGGCCAAGATGGTGGAAAGGTGTTTGTGTTGTGTGAATATGAAGGAGTAGTGAGGGGTTTATATAGGGGTGAGGGGAGGGTTAGGATTCGGTCATTAGGGTTGGGTTTAGGAAGAAAAAGTGTTTGAATTTGAAAGTGAGGTAGGTGGGGTTTTTTCGGGGAAGAGATATGGAGGTGATTGGTGAAGGGTATTTGGGGAAGAGAGTTGTAGGAGGGTAGGTGGGGATCCTGTGGGGTCCACAGATCCTGAGGGGTCAAGGATTTATCATCCCTGCTTCTATTAGGCATGTAAACGCCCTTGCAGTGCAATCCTGAAGTTTAACGCCAGATTGCTGCTTGTTTCTGGCATTAAATGCCAGCTTTTATTCCTTTCCTAGCGTTAAACGCCAGGATGTAACCTATTTCTGGCGTTTAACGCCAGCTTGTTGCTTATTTCTGGCGTTTAACGCTAGTCTGGTACTTGTTTCTGGAGTTTAACGCCCAGAATGGTGCCAGACTGTGCGTTAAACGCCCATTCTGCTACCCTTACTGGCGTTTAAACGCCAGTAAGTTTCTCCTCTAGGGTGTGCTATTTTGTTTTTTATTTTTCTTTAATTTTTGCAGTTGTTTTTGTGACTCCACATGATCATTAACCTAAAAAAAGAAAATAACATAGATAAATAAAATTGGGTTGCCTCACAATAAGCGTTTCTTTAATGTCAATAGCTTGACAGTGAGCTGTCATGGAGCTTCACAGATGTTTAGAGCATTGTTGGGGCCTCCCAACACCAAACATAGAGTTTGAATGTTTGGGTTCAACACCAAACTTAGAGTTTGGTTGTGGCCTCCCAACACTAAACTTAGAGTTTGACTGTGGGGGCTTTGTTTGACTCTGCATTGAGAGAAGCTTTTCTTGCTTCCTCTCCATGGTTACAAAGGGAGATCCTTGAGTTTTAAACACAAGATAATCCTCATTCAATTTAAGGATCAACTCTCCTCTGTCCACATCAATCACAGCTTTTGCTGTGGCTAGGAAGGGTCTTCCAAGGATGATGGATTCATCCTCATCCTTCCCAGTGTCTAGGATTATGAAATTAGCAGGGATGTAAAGCCTTTGACCTTTACTAGCACGTCCTCTACCTGTCCATAAGCCTTTTTCATGGATTTGTCTGCCATCTGTCTAATGAGAATTTGGCAGCCTGTACCTCAATGTTTCCCAGTTTCTCCATTACAGAGAGTCCCATTAAGTTTATGCCTGACCCCAGGTCACACATAGCCTTCTCAAAGGTCCTGGTGCCTATGGTATAGGGAATTAAGAATTCACCAGGATCCTGTTTCTTTTGAAGTAATGTCTGCCTAACCAAGTCATTCAATTCATTGGTGAGGAAGGGGGTTCATCCACTCAAGTCTCATTACCAAATAACTTGGCATTCAGCTTCATGACTGCTCCAAGGTATTTAGCAACTTGCTCTTCAATAATATCTTCATCCTCTTCAGAGGAGGAATACTCATCAGAGCTCATGAATGGCAGAAGTAGGTTCAATAGAATCTCTATGGTCTCTAGATGAGCCTCAGATTCCTTAGGTTTCTCAAATGGGAACTCCTTTTTGTTCAGATGATGTCCCATGAGGTCTTCCTCACTGGGATTCATGTCCTCCTTCTCCTCTCTAGGTTCGGCCACACCAAGTAAGGTTATGGCCTTGCACTCTCTTTTTGGATTCTCTTCTGTATTGCTTGGGAGAGTACTAGGAGGAGTTTCAATGATTCTTTTACTCAGTTAGCCTACTTGTGCTTCCAAATTTCTAATGGAGGACCTTGTTTCATTCATGAAACTTAGAGTGGCCTTAGATAGATCAGAGACTATGTTTGCTAAGCTAGAGGGGCTTTGCTCAAAACTCTCTGTCTGCTGCTGAAAGGATGATGGAAAAGGCGTGCTATTGCTAAGCCTATTTCTTCCACCATTATTAAAGCCTTGTTGAGGCTTTTGTTGATCCTTCCATGAGAAATTTGGATGATTTCTCCATGAAGGATTATAGGTGTTTCCATAGGGTTCACTCATGTAATTCACCTCTGCCATTGCAGGGTTCTCAGGATCATAGGCTTCTTCTCAGAAGATGCCTCATTAGTACTGTTGGATGCATTTTACAATCCATTCAAACTCTGAGAAATCATATTGACTTGCTGAGTCAATATTTTGTTCTAAGCCAGTATGGCATTCAGAGCATCAATTTCAAGAACTTCCTTCCTCTGAGGCGTCCCATTATTCACAGGATTCCTTTTAGAGGTATACATGAACTGGCTATTTGCAACCATTTCAATGAGTTCCTGAGCTTCTGCAGGCATTTTCTTCAGGTGAATAGATCCACCTGCAGAATGGTCCAATGACATCTTAGACAATTTAGACAGACCAACATAGAATATATCCAGGATGGCCCATTCTGAGAGCAGGTCAGAAAGACACTTTTTGGTCAGTTGTTTGTATCTTTCCCAAGCTTCATAGAGGGATTCACCTTCTTTCTGCCTGAAGGTTTGAACATCCACTCTAAGCTTGCTCAGGGAAAAGCATAAGCTTATAAACCTCGGGATCAACTCCATTGGTCTTAACAGTATCACAGATCTGCAGGAATTCAGTTAAGAACTGAAAAGGATCATATAATGGAAGTCCATGAAACTTGCAGTTCTGTTGCATCAGAGAAACTAATTGAGGCTTTAGCTCAAAGTTGTTTGCTCCAATGGCAGGAATTGAGATGCTTCTTCCATGGAAGTTGGAATTTGGTGCAGTAAAGTCACCAAGCATCTTCCATGAGAAAAAGATTTGAAAATCAATTTTGAAAAGATAAGAAGTTAGAAAAGATTTTGAAAAAGATATGTTTGAAAAGATATGATTGAAAAGATATGATTAAAAAGATATGATTCAAATTTATTTTGAAAAAGATTTGAAAAAGAAATTTAGAAAGATTTGATTTTGAAAATTAAAGTTAATGACTTGACTAACAAGAAACTAAAAGAGATGATTCTAAAATTTAAAGGTTGAACCTTTCTTAACAAGAAAGTAACAAACTTGAAATTTTTAAATCAATCACATTAATTGTTAGTCAAGTTTTTGAAAATTTGAAATGAAAATAAGAAAAAATATTTTGAAAATCAATTTTAAAATTTTTTTTCGAAAAACATAAAAATGAAAAAAGATTTGATTTTTGAAAAAGTTTTGAAAAGATAGGATTTTTTTAAAATTGAAATCTTGACTTGACTAATAAGAAACAACTTATTTTAAAAATTTTTTGACTGGGTCAATCCAATCCAAAATTTCGAAATTTATGAGAGAAATAAGGGAAAGATATTTTTTTATTTTTGAAATTTTAATGAGGAGAGAGAAAAACACAAAAATGACTTAAAACATGAAAAATTAAGATCAAAACAAAGAAAACATGCAAGAACACTTTGAATGTCAAGATGAACACCAAGAACACTTAGAAGATCATGATGAACATCAACAACATATTTTTGAAAATTTTTCAAGAAAAGAAAAACATGCAAGACGCCAAACTTAGAGATTTTTCATGTTTAGACACTATGAATTTAAAAATACATATGAAAAACAACAAAAGACACAAAACAAGAAAATATGAAGATCAAACAAGGGGACTCATTAAGAACAACTTGAAGATCATGAAGAACACATGCATGAATTTTTCGAAAAAATTTTTTAGAAAATTAAAAAAATGCAATTGACACCAAACTTAAAAATTGACACTAACTCAAACAAAAAACACAAAATATTTTTGATTTTATGATTTTATAAAATTTCTTTTTGGATTTTTCGAAAATTATTTTTAGAAAAATGAAAAAGAAGAAAAAAATTTTTGAAAACTTTTTGAAAATAAAATAAAGGTTGAAACAAGAAGAAATTTACCTAATCTGAGAACAAGATGAACTATCAATTGTCCAAACTCGAACAATCCCCGGCAACGGCGCCAAAAACTTGATGTACAAAATTGTGATCTCAATGGCGCCAACATCTTGGTACGCACAATTTTAATATCACTCTTTTTCACAACTTCGCACAACTAACCAGCAAGTGCACTGGGTCGTCCAAGTAATAAACCTTACGTGAGTAAGGGTCGATCCCACGGAGATTGTCGGCTTGAAGCAAGCTATGGTTACCTTGTAAATCTCAGTCAGGCGGATTCAAATGGTTATAAAGTTTTGATAATTAAAATATAAATAAACATAAAATAAAGATAGAGATACTTATGTAATTCATTGGTGGGAATTTCAGATAAGCGTATGGAGATGCGTTGTTCCTTCTGAATCTCTGCTTTTCTACTGCCTTCATCCAATCCTTCATACTCCTTTCCATGGCAAGCTGTATGCTGGGTGTCACCATTGTCAATGGCTACTTTCCGTACTCTCAGTGAAAATGGTCCTCTACGGTTTCTGTACGGCTAATCAACTGTTGGATTTCTCGTCTCGGATGAAAAATACCATGCACAGATATCGTATGGCTAATCAGCTGTTGGTTCTCGATCGTGTAGGAATAGGATTTACTATCCTTTTGCGTCTGTCACTACGCCCTACAGTCACGAGTTTGAAGCTCGTCACAGTCATCCCTTCCTAGATCCTACTCGGAATACCACAGATAAGGTTTAGACTTTCCGGATCTCAGGAATGCTGCCAATTGATTCTAGCTTATACCACGAAGATTCTAATCTCGAATTCAGATGCCCCATTGTCAGAGGGGAGTCGATGTGAATCGTTGACTAGAAACCCAAGAGATATACATTCAAGCTTGTTTTCATGTAGAACGGAAGTGATTGTCAATCACGCGTTCATAAGTGAGAATGGTGATGAGTGTCACATAATCAACACATTCATCATGTTCTTGTGTGCGAATGAATATCTTAGAATAAGAATAAGCATGAATTGAATAGAAGAACAATAGTACTTTGCATTAATACTCGAGGAACAGCAGAGCTCCACACCTTAATCTATGGTGTATAGAAACTCCACCGTTAAAAATACATAAGTGATAATGGTGTTCATTGGCTTCCGCCCCAGAGGGGGAACCAGAATAACCAAGACCTAGGTCTAAGGACTAAACGTCCAAAGATGTCTAATACAATAGTAAAAAGTTCTATTTATACTAAACTAGTTACTAGGGTTACAGAAATAAGTAAATGATGCAGAAATCTACTTCCGGGCCTACTTGGTGTGTGCTTGGGCTGAGCATTGAAGATTTCATGTGTAGAGGTCTTCCTTAGAGTTAAACACCAGTTTATAACTTATTTCTAGCGTTTGACTCTAGCTTGCAACTTGTTTCTAGTGTTTAACGCCAGAATAGGGCAGAAAGCTGGCGTTGAACGCCAGTTTGCATCATCTAAACTCGGGCAAAGTATAGACTATTATATATTGTTGGAAAGCCCTGAATGTCTACTTTCAAAAGCAGTTGAGAGCGCGCCATTTGGATTTCTGTAGCTCCAAAGAATCCATTTCGAATTCAGGGAGGTCAGAATCCATCAGCATCAGCAGTCCTTTGTCAGCCTCTGATTCAGATTTTTGCTCAGGTCCTTCAATTTCAGCCAGAAAATACCTAAAATCCTAGAAAAACACACAAACTCATAGTAAAGTCCAGAAGTGTGAATTTTACTTAAAAACTAATAAAAATATACTAAAAACTAACTAAATTATACTAAAAACTATGTAAAAACAATGCCAAAAAGCGTATAAATTATCCGCTCATCAGAGCCTTTGAAAACTTCTAAGGAAGAGGATAATCCTCTTAAACTTGAGTTCAAGTCATTACCATCATCCTTAAAATATGAATTTCTAGGAGATGGGGATACTTACCCTGTGATTATAAGCTCTGCCTACACAAGACAGCTCTTGGGTGGATAATAAGTGACCTTAAGGGCATTAGTCCAACCCGATGCATGCACAAGATTTTGCTGGAAGATGACGCCAAACCAGTGGTGCAATCACAAAGGCAACTGAATCTAGTCATGAAGGAAGTGGTGCAAAAGGAAGTCACAAAATTATGGGAGACTGGCATTATTTATTATATTTCAAACAGCCCCTGGGTGAGTCCTGTCCAAGTTGTTCCCAAAAAGGGAGGCATGATGGTGGTTCATAATGAAAAGAATGAACTAATTCCCACAAGAATAGTTATAGGGTGGCGTATGTGCATTGACTATAGGAGGCTCAATAATGCCACTAAAAATGATAATTTTCCTTTGCCATTTATAAATTAAATGATAGAGAGACTAGCAGGTCATGCATTCTATTGCTTTTTGGATGGCTATTCTGGCTATAATCTAATTGCAGTGGATCCTTAGGACAAAAAAAATAGTATTTAGATGCCCATATGGCGTGTTTGCTTATACGCGGATGCCATTTGGCTTGTGCAATGCACTTGCAACCTTTCAGAGGTGTATGCTCTCCATTTTCTTTGATATGATGGAGAAATTCCTTGAATTGTTCATGGATGACTTCTTCGTCTTTAGGGATTCATTTGACTCCTGCCTTGACTATCTAGCCCTAGTTCTCAAACGATGCCAAGAGACAAACCTGGTTTACTGGGAAAAATGCCACTTCATGGGGACTGAAGGAATTGTTCTTGGGACATGCAAAGTTTTACAATTCAGATCAAGCTAAGGTGGAGGTAATTGAGCAATTACAACCATCCACTAATATTAAGGCAATCAAAAGTTTCCTGGGACATGCAAAGTTTTACAGAAGGTTCATAAAGGATTTTTCCAAAATTGCAAAACCCCTATGCAAATTACTAGCTACTAACACTCTATTTATTTTTTACCAAGAGTGCATGCATGCCTTTGAAACTCTAAAGGCTAAGCTTACCACTACACCTGTCATTTCTGCTCCTAACTAAGACTTACCATTCAAACTAATGTGTGATGCTAGTGATCAATCCATTGGCGCAGTTCTGGGGCAGAGAGATGACAAGCTTCTGTATGTCATTTATTATGCTAGTCGTATTCTAAATGACGCACAGAAGAACTATACTACCATAGAGAAGGAATTGCTTGCAGTAGTTTATACCATTGACAAGTTCAGATCCTATTTAATATGATCTGAGGTCATTATCTACACTGACCATGCTGCTCTTAAATATCTCCTCACCAAGCAGGATCTAAGCCAAGGCTGATAAGATGGGTGCTACTCCTGCAAGAGTTTGATATAGAAATCAGAGATAAAAAAGGGTCAGAAAATCAAGTGGCTGACCACTTGTCTCAGATTGAACCAGTAGCAGGGACATCTCCTCCCTCTACCGAGGTATCTGAAACCTTTTCAGATGAGCAACTCTTTTCCATTCGGACAACACCTTGGTTTGCAGATATTGCGAATTACAAGGCTATAAGGTTCATCCCCAAGGAATACAGTAGACAGTAAGCTCGAAAACTCATTCATGATGCAAGATACTACTTATGGGATGAACCATATCTCTTTAAGAGATGCTCGGACGGGATAATCCGCCGTTGTGTGTCTAAAAAAGAGGCATAGAAAATACTATGGCATTGCCATGGCTTAAATTATGGAGGACACTTTGGTGGTGAGCGAACGGGCACAAAGGTTCTCCAAAATGGTTTCTACTGGCCCAAACTCTTTAAGGATTTCTGACAGTTTGTCTGTCACTGTGAAAGTTGCCAAAGGACTGGCAATCTTTCTCATGGTCATGACATGCCTCAGCAAGGAATCATAGAGATTGAGCTGTTTGATGTATGGCGTATAGACTTCATGGGACCTTTTCTACTTTCATACTCAAAAACCTATATCCTCATGGTAGTAGATTATGTGTTTAAATGGGTTAAGGCAGTCGCATCACCCACAAATGACACTAGAGTAGTGATGAAGTTCCTCTAGAAAAATATCTTCAGTAGGTTTGGTGTCCCTCGGACACTGATCAGTGATGGAGGCACTCATTTCTGCAATAAACAGCTTGACTCTATTCTGCATCGTTATGGAGTTTGCCATAAGGTGGCAACCCCATATCACCCACAGACAAATGGGCAAGCTGAAGTCTCAAATAGAGAACTGAAGATAATCTTGGAAAGGACAGTGAGCACCTCTAGGAAGGATTGGGCAAGAAAGCTTGATGATGCTTTATGGGCATACAAAACAGCTTTCAAGACCCCTATAGGAACGTCACCATACCAATTGGTGTATAGAAAGGCATGCCACTTGTCAGTAGAGCTGGAATACAAGGCCTACTGAGCAACCAAACTCCTAAACCTTAATACAAAGGCAGCAGGAGAGAAACGGTTGCTCTAGCTAAATAAGTTTGATGAATTCCAACTTATTGCATTTGAAAATGCAAAGATTTATAAAGAAAAGACCAAGAAGTGGCATGACAGAAGGATATCTTCCAGAGTCTTTGAACCTGGACAGAAAGTTCTACTCTTCAATTCTAGACTGAAGCTCTTCCATGGGAATCTCAAGTCACGTTGGACAGGACCTTTCCTGATCACTAATGTATCACCTTATGGTCATATAGAACTCCAGAGTAACCACTCTGATAAGATATTTACTGTTAATGACCAAAGAGTGAAACATTACTTGGGTAGTGAAGTTGAGCAAGAAAAATCCACCTTGTTACTAACATGAACACAGTAAAGTAGAGCTAAACGACAATAAAGAAGTGCTTGTTGGGAGGCAACCTAAAGATTAATAAGCATATTATTGTTTTCAATATCTTTAATTATTCTCATTTGATTTAGTTTTCTTTCAATTTCAAGTATTATTCACAGTTACTTTGCTTTCTAATATTTATGATCATGTGTACCTCCTAGAACAGAGACAACAATATTCAAAACTAAAAGCAGAGCACCCTGGGAAAGCCCTTTGCTGACGTTGAATGCCAGACAAGACGAAGGGATGGGAGTTCAACGCCCTAAAGGAGCAGCAAGACTGGCATTGAACAGCAGCCAGGGAGCTGGTGCACGAAATTGTGATCATCAATGGCGCCATCAACATGGTACGCTCATTGCAATCTCAACTCTTTATCACAACTCCGCACAACTAACCAGCAAGTGCACTGGGTCGTCCAAGTAATAAACCTTACGCGAGTAAGGGTCGATCCCACGGATATTGTTGGTATGAAGCAAGCTATGGTCACCTTGTAAATCTTAGTCAGGCAGACTCAAATGGGTATAGATGATGAATAAAACATAAAGATAAAGATAGAGATACTTATGCAATTCATTGGTGAGAACTTCAGATAAGCGAATGGAGATGCTTGGTCCCTTCCGTCTCTCTGCTTTCCTACTGTCTTCATCCAATCCTTCTTACTCCTTTCCATGGCAAGCTTATGCAAGGGTTTCACCGTTGTCAGTGGCTACCTCCCATCCTCTCAGTGGAAATGTTCAACGCACCCTATCACGGCACGGCTATCCATCTGTCGGTTCTCAATCAGGCCGGAATAGAATCCAGTGATTCTTTTGCGTCTGTCACTAACGCGCCGCCCTCAGGAGTTTGAAGCACGTCACAGTCATTCAATCATTGAATCCTACTCAGAATACCACAGACAAGGTTAGACCTTCCGGATTCTCTTGAAAGCCTCCATCAGTTCTTGCCTATACCACGAAGACTCTAATCTCACGGAATGGCTGGCTCATTTGTCAGGCGAGCGCTCGGTTGTCAGGCGATCAACCATGCATCGTGTATCAGGAATCCAAGAGATATTCACCCAATCTAAGGTAGAACGGAGGTGGTTGTTAGTCACACGTTCATAGGTGAGAATGATGATGAGTGTCACGGATCATCACATTCATCAAGTTGAAGAACAAGTGATATCTTGGAACAAGAACAAGCGGAATTGAATAGAAGAACAATAGTAATTGCATTAATACTCGAGGTACAGCAGAGCTCCACACCTTAATCTATGGTGTGTAGAAACTCCACCGTTGAAAATACATAAGAACAAGGTCTAGGCATGGCCGTGAGGCCAGTCTCCCAATGATCAAAAGATTCCAAAGATCAGAAGATGATCTAAGATCCCAAGATGAAAAATACAATAGCAAAAGGTCCTATATATAGAGAACTAGTAGCCTAGGGTGTACAGAGATGAGTAAATGACATAAAAATCCACTTTCGGGCCCACTTGGTGTGTGCTTGGGCTGAGCATTGAAGCATTTTCGTGTAGAGACTCTTCTTGGAGTTAAACGCCAGCTTTTGTGCCAGTTTGGGCGTTTAACTCCCATTTTGGTGCCAGTTCCGGTGTTTAACGCTGGAAATTCTGAAGGTGACTTTGAACGCCGGTTTGGGCCATCAAATCTTGGGCAAAGTATGGACTATCACATATTGCTGGAAAGCCCAGGATGTCTACTTTCCAACGCCATTGAGAGCGCGCCAATTGGCTCTCTGTAGCTCCAGAAAATTCACTTCGAGTGCAGGGAGGTCAGAATCCAACAGCATCTGCAGTCCTTTTCAGTCTCTGAATCAGATTTTTGCTCAGGTCCCTCAATTTCAGCCAGAAAATACCTGAAATCACAGAAAAACACACAAACTCATAGTAAAGTCCAGAAAAGTGAATTTTAACTAAAAACTAATAAAAATATACTAAAAACTAACTAGATCATACTAAAAACATACTAAAAACAATGCCAAAAAGCGTACAAATTATCCGCTCATCACAACACCAAACTTAAATTGTTGCTTGTCCTCAAGCAACTGAAAATCAAATAAGATAAAAAGAAGAGAATATGCAATGAATTCCAAAAACATCTATGAAGATCAGTATTAATTAGATGAGCGGGGCTTTTAGCTTTTTGCCTCTGAATAGTTTTGGCATCTCACTCTATCCTTTGAAATTCAGAATGATTGACTTCTTTAGGAACTCAGAGTCCAGATAGTGTCATTGATTCTCCTAGTTAAGTATGATGATTCTTGAACACAGCTACTTATTGAGTCTTGGCTGTGGCCCAAAGCACTCTGTCTTCCAGTATTACCACCGGATACATACATGCCACAGACACATAATTGGGTGAACCTTTTCAGATTGTGACTCAGCTTTGCTAGAGTCCCCAACTAGAGGTGTCCAGGGTTCTTAAGCACACTCTTATTGCCTTGGATCACAACTTTATTTTTTTTCCTTTTTTTTTATTCACTGCTTTTTCTTGCTTCAAGAATCATTTTTATGATTTTTCAGATCCTCAGTAACATGTCTCCTTTTTCATCATTCTTTCAAGAGCCAACCAATCATGAACAACAAATTCAAAAGACATATGCACTGTTCAAGCATACATTCAGAAAACAAAAAGTATTGCCACCACATCAAAATAATTAAACTGTTATAAAATTCAAAATTCATGCAATTCTTCTCTTTTTCAATTAAGAACATTGTTTATTTAAGAAAGGTGATGGATTCATAGGACATTCATAACTTTAAGGCATAGACACTAATGATCACAAGACACAAACATAGATAAACATAAGCATGATTTTTCGAAAAAATAGAAAAATAAAGAACAAGGAGATTAAAGAACGGGTCCACCTTAGTGATGGCGGCTTGTTCTTCCTCTTGAAGGTCTTATGGAGTGCTTGAGCTCCTCAATATCTCTTCCTTGTCTTTGTTGCTCCTCTCTCATGATTCTTTGATCTTCTTTAATTTCATGGAGGAGGATGGAATGTTCTTGGTGCTCCACCCTTAGTTGTCCCATGTTGGAACTCAATTCTCCTAGGGAGGTGTTAATTTGCTCTCAATAGTCTTGTGGAGGAAAGTGCATCCCTTGAGGCATCTCAGGGATCTCATGATGAGAGGGGTCTCTTGTTTGCTCCATCCTCTTCTTAGTAATGGGCTTGTCCTCATCAATGAGGATGTCTCCCTCTATGTCAACTCCAACTGAATAACAGAGGTGACAAATGAGGTGAGGAAAGGCTAACCTTGCCAAGGTGGAGGACTTGTCCGCCACCTTATAGAGTTCTTGGGCTATAACCTCATGAACTTCTACTTTTTCTCCAATCATGATGCTATGGATCATGATGGCTCGGTCTAGAGTAACTTCGGACCGGTTGCTAGTGGGAATGATTGAGCGTTGGATAAACTCCAACCATCCTCTAGCCACGGGCTTGAGGTCATGCCTTCTCAATTGAACCGGCTCCCCTCTTGAATCTCTCTTCCATTGGGCGCCCTCTTCACAAATGTCAGTGAGGACTTGGTCCAACCTTTGATCAAAGTTGACCCTTCTTGTGTAAGGATGTTCATCTCCTTGCATCATGGGCAAATTGAATGCCAACCTTACATTTTCCGGACTAAAATCCAAGTATTTCCCCCGAACCATAGTAAGCCAATTCTTTGGATCCGGGTTCACACTTTGATCATGGTTCTTGGTGATCCATGCATTGGCATAGAACTCTTGAACCATTGAGATTCTGACTTGTTGAATGGGGTTGGTAAGAACTTCCCAACCTCTTCTTCGGATCTCATGTCGGATCTCCGGATATTCACTCTTTTTGAGTGAAAAAGGGACCTCGGGGATCACCTTCTTCAAGGCCACAACTTCATAGAAGTGGTCTTGATGCACCCTTGAGATGAATCTCTCCATCTCCCATGACTCGGAGGTGGAAGCTTTTGCCTTCCCTTTCCTCTTTCTAGAGGTTTCTCCGGCCTTGGATGCCATAAATGGTTATGGAAAAACAAAAAGCAATGCTTTTACCACACCAAACTTAAAAGGTTTGCTCGTCCTCGAGCAAAAGAAGAAAGAAGAGAGTAGAAGAAGAAGAAATGAGGAAGAAGGGAATGGCTTTGTGTTCAGCCAAAGAGGGGGAGAAGTGGTGTTTAGGTTGTGTGAAAATGAAGGGGTGAAGAAGGGTTTATATAGGAGAGGGGGGCTCATGGTTCGGTCATGTATGGGTGGGTTTGGGAGGGAAAGTGGTTTGAATTTGAAGGGTGAGGTAGGTGGGGTTTTATGAAGGATGGATGTGAGTGGTGAAGAGAAAGATGGGATTTGATAGGTGAAGGGTTTTTGGGGAAGAGGTGTTGCGGTGATTGGTGAATGGGTGAATAAGAGAGAGAGTGGTGGGGTAGGTGGGGATCCTGTGGGGTCCACAGATCCTGAGGTGTCAAGGAAAAGTCATCCCTGCACCAAATGGCATGCAAAAATGCGTTTTAAGCCAATTCTGGCGTTAAACGCCGGGCTGGTGCCCATTTCTGGCGTTTAACGCCAGGTTCTTGCCCTTTCCTGGCGTTTAACGCCAGTCCGGTGCCCCTTTCTGGCGTTAAACGCCCAGAATGGTGCCAGACTGGGCGTTAAACGCCCATCTGCTAGCCTTACTGGCGTTTAAACGCCAGTAGGTTCTTCCTCCAGGGTGTGCTGTTTTTCTTCCTGTTTTTCATTCTGTTTTTGCTTTTTCAATTGATTTTGTGACTTCTCATGATCATCAACCTACAGAAAACATAAAATAACAAAGGAAAATAGATAAAATATAACATTGGGTTGCCTCCCAACAAGCGCTTCTTTAATGTCAGTAGCTTGACAGAGGGCTCTCATGGAGCCTCACAAATGCTCAGAGCAATGTTGGAACCTCCCAACACCAAACTTAGAGTTTTAATGTGGGGGTTCAACACCAAACTTAGAGTTTGGTTGTGGCCTCCCAACACCAAACTTAGAGTTTGACTGTGGGGGCTCTGCTTGGCTCTGATTTGAGAGAAGCTCTTCATGCTTCCTCTCCATGGTGACAGAGGGATATCCTTGAGCCTTAAACACAAAGGATTCTTTATTCACTTGAATGATCAGTTCTCCTCTATCATCATCAATCACAGCCTTAGCTGTGGCTAGGAAGGGTCTGCCAAGGATGATGGATTCATCCATGCACTTCCCAGTCTCTAGGACTATGAAATTAGTAGGGATGTAATGGTCTTCAACTTTTATCAGAACATCCTCTACAAGTCCATGAGCTTGTTTCCTTGAATTGTCTGCCATTTCTAGTGAGATTTTTGCAGCTTGTACCTCAGAGATCCCTAGCTTCTCCATTACAGAGAGAGGCATGAGGTTTACACTTGACCCTAAGTCACACAGAGCCTTCTTGAAGGTCATGGTGCCTATGGTACAAGGTATTGAAAACTTCCCAGGATCTTGTCTCTTTTGAGGTAATTTCTGCCTAGACAAGTCATCCAGTTCTTTGGTGAGCAAAGGAGGTTCTTTCTCCCAAGTCTCATTACCAAATAACTTGTCATTTAGCTTCATGATTGCTCCAAGGTATTTAGCAACTTGCTCTTCAGTGACATACTCATCCTCTTCAGAGGAGGAATACTCATCAGAGCTCATGAAAGGCAGAAGCAAGTCCAATGGAATCTCTATGGTCTCATTTTGAGCCTCATGTTCCCATGGTTCCTCATTGGGGAACTCAGTGGAGGCCAGTGGACGTCCATTGAGGTCTCCCTCAGCGGCGTTCACTGCCTCTCCTTCCTCTCCAAATTCGGCCATGTTGATGGCCTTGCACTCTCTTTTTGGATTTTCTTCTGTATTACTTGGAAGAGTACTAGGAGGGAGTTCAGTAATTTTCTTGCTCAGCTGTCCCACTTGTGCCTCCAAATTCCTAATGGAGGACCTTGTTTCAGTCATGAAACTTTGAGTGGTTTTGATTAGATCAGAGACCATGGTTGCTAAGTCAGAGGGGTTCTGCTTAGAATTCTCTGTCTGTTGCTGAGAAGATGATGGAAAAGGCTTGCCATTGCTAAACCTGTTTCTTCCACCATTATTGTTGTTGAAACCTTGTTGAGGTCTCTGTTGATCCTTCCATGAGAAATTTGGATGATTTCTCCATGAAGAATTATAGGTGTTTCCATAGGGTTCTCCTAGGTAATTCACCTCTTCCATTGAAGGGTTCTCAGGATCATAGGCTTCTTCTTCAGATGAAGCATCCTTAGTACTATTTGGTGCATTTTGCATTCCAGACAGACTTTGAGAAATCAAATTGACTTGTTGAGTCAATATTTTATTCTGAGCCAATATGGCATTCAGAGTATCAATCTCAAGAACTCCTTTCTTCTGATTAGTCCCATTATTCACAGGATTCCTTTCAGAAGTGTACATGAATTGGTTATTTGCAACCATTTTAATTAGCTCTTGAGCTTCTGTAGGCGTCTTCTTCAGATGAAGAGATCCTCCAGCAGAGCTATCCAAAGACATCTTGGATAGTTCAGATAGACCATCATAGAAAATACCTATGATGCTCCATTCAGAAAGCATGTTAGAAGGACATTTTCTGATCAATTATTTGTATCTTTCCCAAGCTTCATAGAGGGATTCTCCATCCTTCTGTCTGAAGGTTTGGACTTCCACTCTAAGCTTACTCAATTTTTGAGGTGGAAAGAACTTTGCCAAGAAGGCATTGACTAGCTTTTCCCATGAGTCCAGGCTTTCTTTAGGTTGTGAGTCCAACCATGTCCTAGCTCTGTCTCTTACAGCAAAAGGGAATAGCATAAGTTTGTAGACCTCAGGGTCAACCCCATTAGTCTTGACAGTGTCACAGATTTGCAAGAATTCAGCTAAGAACTGATGAGGATCTTCCAATGGAAGTCCATGGAACTTGCAATTCTGTTGCATTAGAGAAACTAATTGAGGCTTAAGCTCAAAGTTGTTTGCTCCAATGGCAGGGATAGAGATGCTTCTCCCATAGAAGTTGGGAGTAGGTGCAGTAAAGTCACCCAGCACCTTCCTTGCATTGTTTGCATTGTTGTTGTTTTCGGCTGCCATGTCTTCTTCTTTGAAGATTTCTATTAGGTCCTCTACAGAGAGTTGTGCCTTAGCTTCTCTTAGCTTTCGCTTCAAGGTCCTTTCAGGTTCAGGGTCAGCTTCAACAAGAATGCCTTTGTCTTTGTTCCTGCTCATATAAAAGAGAAGAGAACAAGAAAATATGGAATCCTCTATGTCACAGTATAGAGATTCCTTGAGGTGTCAGAGAAGAAGAAAAATAGAAGGAAGAAGGAGAAGAATTCAAACTTAGTCAGATAGAGTTCGAATTGTGCATTGAGGAGGAGTGGTACTCCATAAATAGAAGGATGTGAGAAGAGGGGAAGAGATTTTTTCGAAAATTAATTAAAAAGATTTAAAAACATTTTGAAAAACTTTAATTTGATTTTCAAAAATCAAGAGTGAGAAAAAGATCAAGTAATTTTTGAAAAAGATTTTGAAATTAGAAATAAAAAAGATATGATTAAAAACTGTTTTGAAAAAGATATGATTGAAAAATTATGGTTTTAAAAAGATATGATTGAAAAGATATGATTTGAAAACAATTTTAAAAAGATTTGATTTTAAAAATTAATGAATTGCCTAACAAGAAAAGATATGATTCAAACATTAAACCTTTCTCAACAGAAAAGGCAACATACTTGAATTGTTCAATCAAATCATTAATTGTTAGCAAGTATCCTTGAAAAAGGAAAGAAATTGATTTTGAAAAAGATTTGATTGAAAAGATATGATTTGATTTTGAAAAATTTTGAAAACTTGAAAAAAAAATTGATTCGAAAACAAAATCCTCCCTCTTGTGCCATCCTGGCGTTAAACGCCCAGAATGGTGCACATTCTGGCGTTTAACGCCCAATGCACTACCTTTTTGGGCGTTAAACGCCCAACCAGGCACCCTGGCTGGCGTTTAAACGCCAGTCTGTCCTTCTTCACTGGGCGTTTTGAACGCCCAGCTTTTTCTGTGTAATTCCTCTGCTGCATGTTCTGAATCTTCAGTTCCCTGTACTATTGACTTGAAAATAGAACCAAGATCAAATAAACAATGCATGCAAGACACCAAACTTAAAATAAGACACTAGACTCAACAAGAAACATAAATTTTTTTTTTGGTTTTTTTTTATGATTTTGTAAATTTTTTTTTGTGCTTTTTCGAAAATTATATGAAAATAGAAAATAAAGGTTTCAGAATTCTTAATTTGGATTCCAGGAATCATTGCAATGCTAGTCTAAGACTCCAGTCCAGGAATTAGACATGGCTTCACAGCCAGCCAAGCTTTCAAAGAAAGCTTCGGTCCAAAACACTAGACATGGCCAATGGCCAGCCAAGCCTTAGCAGATCATTGCTCCAATAGCAAGATTGATAGAAATCAACAAGCTCTTGTGATGATAAGTTGAAACCTCGGTCCAATAAGATTAGACATGGCTTCTCAGCCAGCCAGATTCCAACAGATCATCATGAAACTCTAGAACTCATCTTTAAGAATTCTGAAAAATACCTAATCTAAGCAACAAGATGAACCGTCAGTTGTCCATACACGAAACAATCCCCGGCAACGGCGCTAAAAACTTGGTGCACGAAATTGTGATCATCAATGGCGCCATCAACATGGTACGCTCATTGCAATCTCAACTCTTTATCACAACTCCGCACAACTAACCAGCAAGTGCACTGGATCGTCCAAGTAATAAACCTTACGCGAGTAAGGGTCGATCCCACGGAGATTGTTGGTATGAAGCAAGCTATGGTCACCTTGTAAATCTTAGTCAGGCAGACTCAAATGGGTATAGATGATGAATAAAACATAAAGATAAAGATAGAGATACTTATGCAATTCATTGGTGAGAACTTCAGATAAGCGAATGGAGATGCTTGGTCCCTTCCGTCTCTCTGCTTTCCTACTGTCTTCATCCAATCCTTCTTACTCCTTTCCATGGCAAGCTTATGCAAGGGTTTCACCGTTGTCAGTGGCTACCTCCCATCCTCTCAGTGGAAATGTTCAACGCACCCTGTCACGGCACGGCTATCCATCTGTCGGTTCTCAATCAGGCCGGAATAGAATCAGTGATTCTTTTGCGTCTGTCACTAACGCCCCGCCCTCAGGAGTTTGAAGCACGTCACAGTCATTCAATCATTGAATCCTACTCAGAATACCACAGACAAGGTTAGACCTTCCGGATTCTCTTGAATGCCGCCATCAGTTCTTGCCTATACCACGAAGACTCTGATCTCACGGAATGGCTGGCTCGTTTGTCAGGCGAGCGCTCGGTTGTCAGGCGATCAACCATGCATCGTGTATCAGAAATCCAAGAGATATTCACCCAATCTAAGGTAGAACGGAGGTGGTTGTCAGTCACACGTTCATAGGTGAGAATGATGATGAGTGTCACGGATCATCACATTCATCAAGTTGAAGAACAAGTGATATCTTGGAACAAGAACAAGCGGAATTGAATAGAAGAACAATAGTAATTGCATTAATACTCGAGGTACAGCAGAGCTCCACACCTTAATCTATGGTGTGTAGAAACTCCACCATTGAAAATACATAAGAACAAGGTCTAGGCATGGCCGTTAGGCCAGCCTCCCAATGATCAAAAGATTCCAAAGATCAGAAGATGATCTAAGATCCCAAGATGAAAAATACAATAGCAAAAGGTCCTATATATAGAGAACTAGTAGCCTAGGGTGTACAGAGATGAGTAAATGACATAAAAATCCACTTCCGGGCCCACTTGGTGTGTGCTTGGGCTGAGCATTGAAGCATTTTCGTGTAGAGACTCTTCTTGGAGTTAAACGCCAACTTTTGTGCCAGTTTGGGCGTTTAACTCCCATTTTGGTGCCAGTTCCGGCGTTTAACGCTGGGAATTCTGAAGGTGACTTTGAACGCCAGTTTGGGCCATCAAATCTTAGGCAAAGTATGGACTATCATATATTGCGGGAAAGCCCAGGATGTCTACTTTCCAACGCCGTTAAGAGCGCGCCAATTGGGCTTTTGTAGCTCCAGAAAATCTACTTCGAGTGCAGGGAGGTCAGAATCCAACAGCATCTACAGTCCTTTTCAGTCTCTGAATCAGATTTTTGCTCAGGTCCCTCAATTTCAGCCAGAAAATACCTGAAATCACAGAAAAACACACAAACTCATAATAAAGTCCAGAAAAGTGAATTTTAACTAAAAACTAATAAAAATATACTAAAAACTAACTAGATCATACTAAAAACATACTAAAAACAATGCCAAAAAGCGTACAAATTATCCGCTCATCAGGAGCACTAGCTGGGCATTCAACGCCCAGAAAAGGGAAGAAAACTTGCATTGAACGCCAGCCAGGGAGCGCTGGTTGGGCGTTCAACGCCCAAATAGGAGTGGCAAGATGGCGTTGAATGCTAGCTAGAGGGTACTGTCTGGACGTTCAACGCCCAGGAGGAGCACAAGGTTGGCGTTGAATGCCAGAATAAGGGTATTCTGGGCGTTCAAGGCCCAACAAAATTGGGGAGGTTTGACTTTTACAAAACATATCTTTTTCAATCTTATCATTTGAATCATATCTTTTTAGCTATTATCTTTTAAATTCAATCTCTTTTCCTAAAATCTTTTCAAATCTTTTTCAAATTTTAATTCTTTTTTAATTCCTCTTCAAATCTTTTATTAAACTTTTAAATTTTTTTCGTACCCTTCATACTTTCTATCTTATCTTTTGTATCCTTTTCATATCTTTAATAGTTTAACCAATTTTAAAACTTATCTTTTTCTATCTTTTACCAAAGTATAAATCATATCTTCTTTATCTTTTATCTAATTAAATTTTGAAAACCCACCCTACCCCTTGATGAGCGGATAATTTATACGCTTTTTGGCATTGTTTTTAGTATATTTTAGTTAGTTTTTATTATATTTTTATTAGTTTTTAGTTAAAATTCACTTTTCTGGACTTTACTATAAGTTTGTGTGTTTTTCTGTGATTTCAGGTATTTTCTGGCTGAAATTGAGGGATCTGAGCAAAAATCTGATTCAGAGGCTGAAAAGGACTGCAGATGCTGTTGGATTCTGACCTCCCTGCATTCGAAGTGGACTTTCTGGAGCTACAAAAGCCCAATTGGCGCGCTCTCAACTGCGTTGGAAAGTAGACATCCTGGTCTTTCCAGCAATGTATAATAGTCCATACTTTGCCCGAGATTTGATGGCCCAAACCGGCATTCCAAATCAGCTCAAAACTGCCCGGCGTTAAACGCCGGAACTGGCACAAGAATGGGAGTTAAACCCCCAAACTGGCACAAAAGCTGGCGTTTAACTCCAAGAAAAGTATCTACACATGAAAGCTTCAATGCTCAGCCCAAGCACACACCAAGTGGGCCCGGAAGTGGATTTTTATGTCATTTACTCGTTTCTGTAAACCCTAGGCTACTAGTTCTCTACAAATAGGACCTTTTGCTATTGTATTTTCATCTTTGGACGTCTAGTTCTTAGATCATCTGGGTAGCTATCTTTGAGTAGTCTTATGATATCTTAGATCATTGGGAGGATGGCCTCACGACCATGCCTAGACCTTGTTCTTATGTATTTTCAATGGTGGAGTTTCTACACACCATAGATTAAGGTGTGGAGCTCTGCTGTACCTCGAGTATTAATGCAATTATTATTGTTCTTCTATTTAATTCAGCTTATTCTTGTTCTAAGATATCACTTGTTCTTCAACTTGATGAATGTGATGATCCGTGACACTCATCATCATTCTCACCTATGAACGTGTGCCTGACAACCACCTCCGTTCTACCTTAGATTGAGTGGATATCTCTTGGATCCCTTAATCGGAATCTTCGTGGTATAAGCTAGAATTGATGGTGGCATTCAAGAGAATCCGGAAGGTCTAAACCTTGTCTGTGGTATTCTGAGTAGGATTCAATGATTGAATGACTGTGACGAGTTTCAAACTCCTGAAGGCTGGGCGTTAGTGACAGACACAAAAGAATCACTGTATTCTATTCCAACCTGATTGAGAACCGACAGATGATTAGCCGTGCTGTGACAGAGCGCGTTGAACATTTTCACTGAGAGGACGGGACTGTAGCCACTGACAACGGTGATGCCCAACATACAGCTTGCCATGGAAAGGAGTAAGAAGGATTGGGTGAAGACAGTAGGAAAGTAGAGAGACGGAAGGGACAAAGCATCTCCATACACTTATCTGAAATTCTCACCAATGAATTACATAAGTATCTCTATCCTTGTTTTATGTTTTATTCATAAATCATCCATAACCATTTGAATCTGCCTGACTGAGATTTACAAGGTGACCATAGCTTGCTTCATACCAACAATCTCCGTGGGATCGACCCTTACTCGCGTAAGGTTTATTACTTGGACGATCCAGTGCACTTGCTGGTTAGTTGTGCGAAGTTGTGATAAAGAGTTGAGAATTCAATTGAGAGTACCATGTTGATGGCGCCATTGATGATCACAATTTCGTGCACCAAGTTTTTGGCGCCGTTGCCGGGGATTGTTTGAGTTTGGACAACTGACGGTTCATCTTGTTGCTTAGCTTAGGTATTTTTCTTCAGAGTTCTTAAGAATGAATTCTAGTGTTTCAAGGTGATGTTCTTATCATCACCAAAGCTGATTGATTCTCATCAATTTAGCTCTTGAATGTAATGTCCTGCTGAAGCTTGGCTAGCCATGTCTAATTTCTTTAGACTGAAGCTTTAGACTAACATTGCATGATTCCTGGAATTCTCATTAAGAATTTTGATATCCTTATTTTCTTTTTCACTCAGTTTTCAAAAAATCCAAAAAAATTACAAAATCATAAAAATCAAAAATATTTTTTGTTTCTTGTTGAGTCTAGTGTCTCATTTTAAGTTTGGTGTCAATTGCATGTTCATATTCTTCTTGCATTTTTTTGAATTCATGCATGTGTCTTCATTGATCTTCAAGTTGTTCTTGATGATTTCCTTGTTCTGATCTTTAAATTCTCTTGTCTTGAGTGTTTTGTTGTTTCTCATGTGCATTCTCATTTTGTTAGTGTCAATAGTATACAAACTTCTAAGTTTGGTGTCTTGCATGCATTGTTTATTTGATTTTAGTTGCATTTTGATTATTCCGCATTATTAAAAATCCAAAAAAATTTTTCTTTGTGTCTTTTCAAGTCAATAATACAGAGAATTGAAGATTCAAAACATACAGCAGAGGAATTACACAGAAAAAGCTGGGCGTTCAAAACGCCCAGTGAGGAAGGAAAACTAGCGTTTAAACGCCAGCCAGGGTGCCTGGCTGGGCGTTTAACACCCAAAAGTGTAGTGTTATGGGCGTTAAACACCAAAATGGATACCATTCTGGGCGTTTAACACCAGGATGGCATAAGAGGGAAGATTTTGTTTTTAATGCAAATTTTTTTCAAGTTTTCAAAATTTTTCAAAATCAAATCTTTTTCAAATCATATCTTTTCAATCATATATTTTCAAAATCAATTTCTTTCCATTTTCAAAGATACTTGCTAACAATTAATGATTTGATTCAACATTTCAAGTATGTTGCCTTTTCTGTTGAGAAAGGTTTAATGTTTGAATCATATCTTTTCTTGTTAGCCAAGTCATTAATTTTTAAAATCAAATCTTTTTAAATTGTTTTTCAATCATATCTTCTCAATCACATCTTTTTAAAACCACATCTTTTCAATCATATCCTTTTCAAAATAGTTTTCCATCACATCTTTTTTAATTTCTTATTTCAAAATCTTTTTCAAAAATCACTTGATTTCTTTTCCACTCTTAGTTTTCGAAAATCAATTAGTATTTTTCAAAATGTTTTTAAAATATTTTTAATTTATTTTTCAAAAAAATTCTTCCCCTCTTCTCACATCCTTCTATTTATGGACTAACACTCCTCCTTAATGTACAATTCGAACTCTATCTTTCTTGATAAGTTCGAATTCTTCTACCTCTTTCTTCTATTTTCTTTTCCTCTGACACCTCAAGGAATCTCTATACTGTGACATAGAGGATTCCATATTTTCTTGTTCTCTTCTCTTTCATATGAGCAGGAACAAAGACAAAAGCATTCTTGTTGAGGCTGACCTTGAACCTGAAAGGACCTTGAAGCGAAAGCTAAGAGAAGCTAAAGCACAACTCACTGGAGAGGACCTAACAGAAATCTTCAAAGAAGAAGAACCCATGGCAGCCGAAAACAACAACAATGCCAACAATGCAAGGAAGGTGCTTGGTGACTTTACTGCACCTACTCCCGACTTCTATGGGAGAAGCATCTCTATCCCTACCATTGGAGCAAACAACTTTGAGCTTAAGCCTCAATTAGTTTCTCTAATGCAACAGAATTGCAAGTTCCATGGACTTCCATTGGAAGATCCTCATCAGTTTTTAGCTGAATTCTTGCAAATCGGTGACACTGTCAAGACTAATGGGGTTGACCCTGAAGTCTACAGACTTATGCTATTCCCTTTTGCTGTAAGAGACAGAGCTAGGATATGGTTGGACTCACAACCTAAAGAAAGCCTAAACTCTTGGGAAAAGCTAGTCAATGCCTTCTTGGCAAAGTTCTTTCCACCTCAAAAATTGAGTAAGCTTAGAGTGGAAGTCCAAACCTTCAGACAGAAGGAAGGTGAATCCCTCTATGAAGCTTGGGAAAGATACAAACAATTGATCAGAAAGTGTCCTTCTGACATGCTTTCTGAATGGAGCATCATAGGTATCTTCTATGATGGTCTGTCTGAACTGTCCAAGATGTCATTAGATAGCTCTGCTAGAGGATCTCTTCATCTGAAGAAGACGCCTGCAGAAGCTCAAGAACTAATTGAAATGGTTGCAAATAACCAATTCATGTACACTTCTGAAAGGAATCCTGTGAACAATGGGACGAATCAGAAGAAAGGAGTTCTTGAGATTGATACTCTGAATGCCATATTGGCTCAGAACAAAATATTGACTCAGCAAGTCAATATGATTTTTCAAAGTCTGTCTGGAATGCAAGCTGCACCAGGTAGTACTAAGGATGCTTCATCTGAAGAAGCTTATGATCTTGAGAACCCTTCAATAGAAGAGGTGAATTACATGGGAGAACCCTATGGAAACACCTATAATTCTTCATGGAGAAATCATCCAAATCTCTCATGGAAGGATCAACAGAGACCTCAACAAGGTTTCAACAACAATAATGGTGGAAGAAACAGGTTTAGCAATGGCAAGCCTTTTCCACAATCTTCTCAGCAACAGACAGAGAATTCTAAGCAGAGCCACTCTGACTTAGCAACCATGGTCTCTGATCTAATCAAAAGCACTCAAAGTTTCATGACTGAAACAAGGTCTTCTATTAGAAACTTGGAGGCACAAGTGGGACAGCTGAGCAAGAAAATTACTGAACTCCCTTCTAGTACTCTTCCAAGAAATACAGAAGAGAATCCAAAAGGAGAATGCAAGGCCATTAACATGACCCACATGGCCAAACTTGGAGAGGAGGAAGAGGTAGTGATCGCCACTGAGGAGGACCTCAATGGACGTCCATTGGCCTCCAATGAGTTCCCTAATGAGGAACCATGGGAATCTGAGGCTCACACTGAGACCATAGAGATTCCATTGGATTTACTTCTGCCTTTCATGAGCTCTAATGAGTATTCTTTCTCTGAAGAGGACGAATATGTCACTGAAGAGCAAGTTGCTAAATACCTTGGAGCAATCATGAAGTTAAATGACAAGTTATTTGGTAATGAGACTTGGGAGGATGAACCCCCTTTGCTCACCAAAGAACTGGATGACTTGACTGGGCAGAAATTACCTCAAAAGAGACAGGACCCTGGGAAGTTCACAATACCTTGTACCATAGGCACCATGACCTTTAAGAAGGCTCTGTGTGACTTAGGGTCAAGTATAAACCTCATGCCTCTCTCTGTAATGGAGAAGTGATGAGCGGATAATTTGTATACTTTTTGGCATTGTTTTTAGTATGTTTTTAGTATCTTTTAGTTAGTTTTTAGTATATTTTTATTAATTTTTAATTAAAATTCACTTTTCTGGACTTTACTATGAGTTTGTGTGTTTTTCTGTGATTTCAGGTATTTTCTGACTGAAATTGGAGGTTCTGAGCAAAAATCTGATCCAGAGACTGAAAAGGACTGCAGATGCTGTTGGATTCTGACCTCCCTGCACTCGAAGTGGATTTTCTGGAGCTACAGAAGCCCAATTGGCGCGCTCTCAACGGTGTTGGAAAGTAGACATCCAGGGCTTTCCAGCAATATATAATAGTCCATCTTTGTCCAAGATTTGATGGCCCAAACCCGCGTTGCAATCCGGCCTCAGAAATTCCAGCGTTAAACGCCGGAACTGGATTAAAAGTTGGAGTTAAACGCCCAAACTGGCACCAAAGCTGGCGTTTAACTCCAGAAAAGGTCTCTACACGAATTTCCTTGATTGCTCAGCCCAAGCACACACCAAGTGGGCCAGGAAGAGGATTTTTCTGTCATTTACTCATTTCTGTAAACCTTAGGAGACTAGTTTACTACATATAGGACCTTTTTACATTGTAATCAGCACCGAATACTACTCGAAGACATTGTACACGTTTCTTCCACAGTATGAGTCTCTAAACCCCATGGTTGGGGGTGAGGAGCTCTGCTGTGTCTTGATGGATTAATGCAATTACTACTGTTTCTTATTCAATCATGCTTGCTTCCATTCTAAGATAACACTTGTTCTTAATCCGGATGAATGTGATGATCCGTGACAATCATCATCATTCTCAACCATGAACACGTGCCTGACAAGCACCTCTGTTCTGTCTTAGATTGAGTAGTTATCTCTTGGATTCTTCGGAGTCTTCGTGGTATAGGCAGGACTGATGGCAGCATTCAAGAGAATCCGGAAGGTCTAAACCTTGTCTGTGGTATTCTGAGTAGGATTCAATGATTGAATGACTGTGACGTGCTTCAAACCTGTAATCTACTGGGCGTTAGTGACAGACGCAAAAGAGTGATTCTATTCCGGTAGAGGAGGGAACCAAACCGGTGATTGGCGGCACTGTGACAGAGTGCTCTGCATTAGCTTTCACTGCGCGGATGGGAGGTAGCTGCTGACAACAGTGAGACCCTACACGAGCTTGCCATGGAAGGAGACATGGTGTTTGATGAAGAAGACAGTAGGAAAGCAGAGATTCGGAAGATGGAGCATCTCCAAACCTCAACCCATTCTCCATTACTGCAGTACAAGTAACTATTACATGTTCTTTTGCTTCTTACAATCAATCCTGATACTTTCTAATCTCCTAACTAAGATTTACAAGATAACCATAGCTTGCTTCAAGCCGACAATCTCCGTGGGATCGACCCTTGCTCACGCAAGGTATTACTTGGACGACCCAGTGCACTTGCTGGTTAGTTGTGCGGGATTGCAAAAGTGTTATTGCAATTTCGTGCACCAAGTTTTTGGCGCCGTTGCCGGGGATTGTTCGAGTTTGGACAACTAACGGTTCATTTTGTTGCTTAGATTAGGACTGTTTTCTTTTTGGTGGTTTAGAGTCTTTTAGTTGAGTCTAGTTCATATTCTAAGTTTGGTGTCAATTGCATGCTTTTTGTTTTTCTTTTAAATTTTCGAAATTTTCTTGTTCTTAGTCCCTTTTTGATTTTCTAAAATTTTAAGTTTGGTGTCTTTTTGTGTTTTTCTCTTTCCTCTTTTTAAAAATCAAATCTTTTTCATAAAAATTTTTCAATCATATCTTCTTAATTGCTGTCTTCAAAATCTTTTTCTTTACTAATTGATTCAGTTCTCAACTTGCTCTGATCTTATTTTATTTTTTATTTTCGAAATTTTATTTTATTTCCCTTTTAATTTTCGAAATTTTTATTTTAAATTTCTTTTTATTTTAATTTTTTTTTTTTCGGTTATTTCAAAATAAAAATAAAAATAAACAAAATTCATCTCTTTGCAATTATTCTCATTTCCCTTTTGTCTATTATGGACTCAAGTGGAATTAACCAGTCCAAAAGGACTCTGGGGTCCTATGCCAACCCCAGTACAGCTGCATATGGGAGTAGCATCTGTATACCTCCCATCAAAGCAAGCAGCTTTGAGCTAAACCCTCAACTCATTATCATAGTGCAGCAAAATTGCCAGTATTCCGGTCTTCCAGAGGAAGAACCTACTGAGTTTCTGGCACAGTTCTTACAAATTGCTGACACAATACATGATAAAGAGGTAGATCAGGATGTCTACAGACTGTTACTGTTTCCATTTGCTGTAAAAGATCAAGCAAAAAGGTGGTTAAATAACCAACCTACAGCAAGCATAAAGACATGGAAACAGTTATCAGAAAAATTCCTGAATCATTTTTACCCTCCAAAAAGGATGACACAGCTAAGGCTGGACATCCAAGGCTTTAAACAAGAGGATAATGAATCTCTTTATGATGCCTGGGAGAGGTATAGAGGTATGCTAAGAAAATGTCCCTCTGAAATGTTTTCAGAGTGGGTACAGTTAGACATTTTCTATGGGCTTACAGAAAAAGCTCAGATGTCTTTAGACCACTCAGCTGGTGGATCTATACACATGAGAAAGACAATTGAAGAAGCTCAAGAGCTTATAGACACTGTTGCTAGAAACCAATACTTGTATTCTAGCATGAGTTTGTTCCAAAGGAGGGGCCATGGCATTAGTCACTGATCCTATCCTCAGGAACAGATGAATGAGCTCAATCAACAATTGCTCCTGATGACAGAACAGTTAGCAGAATTTAAAAAGAAATGCTCCATGATACTAAGGTTGCTAACAAGAGCATAGAACTGCAGTTGAATCAAGCAAAACAGCAAATATCTAAACAAATAACAGAAGAATGTCAAGCAGTTCAACTGAGGAGTGGGAAAACACTGAAAGCCACTGCTCAAAAGAGCAAGAAGTCAATTAAGGAACAGTTGACAGAGGATGACCAAGCCATGTTCAAAATCCTCTGAGGACATTGAGAGCCCAGAGAGGAATATTGGCGTTCAAACGCCAGAAAGGGAAGGGAACTTGGCGTTAAACGCCCATTCCTTGCCCAGTTCTGGCGTTCAAAACGCCAGAAAAGGGGGAAAAAGCTGGCGTTTAACGCCCAAATTCCTCCCAATCCTGGCGTTCAAACGCCAAGGAGAATCAGGCACCTGAGGGTCTGATGATTACTCCCCTAACAAGGCTTCTTCAACCATTTCTGTAAGGAATAAACTGCAGCATCTAAGGTGAAGAATATCAAGCCAAAATGCCTTATCCTCAGAAAACTCCGCAAAGCGGAACAGGATAAGCAATTTGCCCGCTTTGCAGACTATTTAAGGACTCTTGAAATAAAGATTCCTTTTGCAGAGGCACTTGAGCAAATACTTCTTATGCTAAGTTCATGAAAGAGATCTTAAGTCATAAGAAGGATTGGAGAGAAACTGAAAAAGTGTTTCTCACTGAAGAATGCAGTGCAGTCATTCTAAAAAGCTTACCAGAAAAGCTTCAAGATCCTGGAAGCTTTCTGATACCATGCACATTGGAAGGCACTTACACCAGGGTGGCCTTATGTGATCTTGGAGCAAGTATTAATTTAATACCTGCATCCACTATCAGAAAGCTTGGGTTGATTGGAGAAGTCAAACCAACCAGGATATGCCTCAACTTGCTGATGGTTCCATTAAACACCCATCAGGCATAATAGAGGACATGATTGTCAAGGTTGGACCATTTGCCTTTCCAACTGACTTTGTGGTGCTGGAAATGGAGGAGCATAAAAATGCAACTCTCATTCTAGGAAGACCTTTCCTAGCAACTGGACGAACTCTCATTGATGTACAAAAGGGAGAAGTGACCTTGAGAGTCATGAGGATGAGTTCAAGTTGAATGCTGTAAAAAGCAATGCAGCATCCAGACACCCCAGAGGACTGCATGGGCGCTGACATTATTGACTCTCTGGTAGAAGAGATCAATATGGCTGAAAGCCTAGAATCAGAGCTTGAGGACATCTTCAAAGATGCTCAAACTGATCAGGAAGCGCCAGAGGAGGCAAGGAATTTTCGAAAATTCCTCAGGAGGAAGATAAGCCTCCTAAGCCTGAACTCAAACCATTACCATCATCCCTGAAATATGCATTTCTGGGAGAGGGTGACACTTTTCCAGTGATTATAAGCTCTGCCTTAAATTCACAGAAGAGGAAGCACTAATTAAAGTGCTAAGGACACACAAGACAGCTCTGGGGGTCCATAAGTGATCTTAAGGGCATTAGCCCAGCCAGATGCATGCACAAGATCCTATGGAGGATAATGCCAAACCAGTTCAACCACAAAGGAGGCTAATCCTGCCATGAAGGAGGTGGTGCAGAAAGAGGTCACTAAATTACTAGAGGCTGGGATTATTTATCCTATCTCTGATAGCCCCTGGGTGAGCCTGTCCAAGTTGTTCCCAAAAAGGGAGGCATGACAGTGGTCATAATGAAAAAATGAACTGGTTCCTACAAGGACAGTCACAGGGTGGCGCATGTGTATTGACTACAGAAGACTCAATACAGCCACCAGAAAGGATCATTTTCCTTTACCATTCATAGACCAAATGCTAGAAAGACTAGCTGGTCATGATTACTACTGCTTTTTGGATGGCTATTCAGGCTACAACCAAATTGCAGTAGACCCTCAGGACCAAGAGAAAACAGCATTCACCTGCCTTCAGGCGTGTTTGCCTACAGGAGAATGCCTTTTGGTCTGTGCAATGCACCTGCAACCTTTCAGAGGTGCATGCTCTCTATCTTCTCAGATATGGTAGAGAAATTTCTGGAAGTCTTCATGGATGACTTTTCAGTATATGGAGACTCATTTAGCTCCTGTCTTAACCACTTATCACTGTCCTGAAAAGATGCCAAGAGACTAACCTGGTTTTAAAATGGGAGAAATGTCACTTTATGGTGACTGAAGGAATTGTCCTTGGGCACAAAATTTCAAGCAGGGGAATAGAGGTGGATAAGGCAAAGGTAGAGGTAATTGAAAAATTACCACCACCTGCCAATGTAAGGCAATCAGAAGCTTTCTGGGGCATGCAGGATTCTACAGAAGGTTTATTAAGGATTTTTCGAAAATTGCTAAACCTCTGAGTAACCTGTTAGCTGCTGACACATTTGTGTTTGATACACAGTGTCTGCAGGCATTTGAGACCCTGAAAGCTAAGTTGGTCACAGCACCAGTAATCTGCACCAGATTGGGCATTACCATTTGAACTAATGTGTGATGCCAGTGATCATGCCATTGGTGCAGTGTTGGGGCGAGGCATAATAAACTTCTGCATGTCATTATTATGCTAGTCGTGTTCTAATGATGCACAGAAGAACTACACAACAAGAAAAAAGAATTACTTGCAGTGGTCTATGCCATTGACAAGTTTAGATCCACTTAGTGGGGGTCAAAGGTGATTGTGTACATGACCATGCTGCTCTTAAATACTTACTCACAAAGCAGGATTCAAAACCCAGGCTTATCAGATGGGTGTTGCTTCTGCAAGAGTTTGATATAGAAATAAGAGACAGAAAAGGGACAGAGAATCAGGTAGCTGATCATCTGTCCAGAATAGAGCCAGTAGTTGGGGCGTACCTCCCTTCTACTGAGATCTGAGACTTTCCCAGATGAGCAACTCTTTGCCATCAGGAAGCTCCATGGTTTGCAGATTGCAAACTATAAAGCTGTGAGGTTCATACCAAAGAGTACAGTCATGTGCAGAGAAAGAAACTAATTTCAGATGCCAAGTACTACCTTTGGGATGAACCATATCTCTTAAGAGATGTGCTGACGGAGTGATCCGCAGGTGTGTACCCAGAGAAGAAGCACGAAAGATCCTATGGCACTGCCATGGATCACAGTATGGAGGACATTTTGGAAGTGAGCGACAGCCACTAAAGTTCTCCAGTGCGGCTTCTACTGGCCTACTCTCTATAAAGATTCCGAGAGTTTGTGCGTAACTGTGACAGTTGCCAAAGAGCTGGTAACCTGCCTCACGGATATGCCATGCTCAACAAGGGATATTAGAGATAGAGCTGTGATGTATGGGGAATTGACTTCATGGGGCCATTCCCACCATCATACAAACACTTACATTTCTGGTGGCAGTGGGACTATGTATCCAAGTGGGTAGAAGCAATTGCTACACCCACTAATGATACCAAGACTGTGCTGAAATTCCTCCAGAAAAAACATTTTCAGCAGGTTTGGCGTCCCCAGAGTGCTAATCAGTGATGGAGGCACTCATTTCATCAATAAACAGCTATACTCTGCTATGGTTAGATATGGAATCAGCCATAAAGTGGCAACTCCATATCATCCACAGACAAATGGGCAAGCTGAGGTCTCTAACAGAGAACTAAAAAGAATCCTAGAACGGACTGTGATGTCCCGAAGAAGAAAGGATTGGGCAAAGAGCTTGGATGATGCTCTGTGGGCATACAGAAACAGCTTCAAGACTCCTATAGGCACCTCCATACCAATTGGTGTATGGGAAGGCCTGCCATTGCCTGTGGAACTGGAACATAAAGCCTACTGGGCAACCAGATTCCTAAACATGGATGCACAGTTAGCTGGTGAGAAAAGACTGCTCCAGCTAAATGAGCTAGAGGGAGTTCAGACTCAATGCCTTTGAAAAATGCTAAAATCTATAAGGAAAAGGCAAAGAAATGGCATGACAAGAGATTGTCAAACAGAGTCTTTGAGCCAGGACAAAAAGTTCTGCTCTTCAACTCTAGGCTCAGACTGTTTCCAGGAAAACTCAAATCCCGTTGGAGGGGTCCATATGTGATACAAAAGTGTCACCATATGGATATGTTGAGCTTCAGGATATTGATTCTGACAGTAAGTTCATTGTTAATGGACAGAGGATCAAGCACTATCTTGAAGGAAATTTGAGCAGGAATGCTCAACACTGAGACTTGAGTGATTCTCAGTGAAAGTCCAGCTAAAGACAGTAAAGAAGCGCTGCTGGGAGGCAACCCAGTCATTAGAAAGTTGTATGATTAGTTCTTACAGAGGCAAGTATCAAAAATGAAGGAATTCACAGAGTTACAGAAGGATTCAGCTCAAAAAGCAGAGAAAATGAGCTTACTGGCGAAAAAAAAAAAAAAAAACGCCAGTAAGGGGCATTTTGGGCGAAACGCCAGAATGGGCACCATCTGGGCGTTTAACGCCAGGAATGGTACCTTTCTGGGCGTTAAACGCCAGAATGGGCACCATTCTGGGCGTTTAACGCCAGGTGTGCAGCATCATGGGCGTTCAGAAAAACGCCCCAGTGAGGAAGGTTTCTGGCGTTAACGCCAGCCAGGGTACCTGGATGGGCGTTAAACGCCCAAAGAGGGTAACAATTGGGCGTTAAACGCCAGAATGGGTGCCATTCTGGGCGTTTAACGCCAGCTTGGTGGGGGGACCACTTTTTCGTTTTAACTCAATTTTTTTTCAAACTTCCTTTTCTTACCAATCTTTTCTACATAAATGCACTTCAACTTCATCATTCACTTTCAATCTTCACAAATCAAACCATTCTTCAAATCTATTTCAAATAATCTCAAATCTCTTCAAAAACTCACCCTTTTTAAATTTTTTTAAAATCTTTTCAAATTTCCTT